>NW_027526347.1:52697-223428 GCF_048455015.1 Haemaphysalis longicornis
TATATATATATATATATATATATATATATATATATATATATATATATATATATATATATATATATATAGCAGAACAGAAAGATATGGGACGAGGGACTCAGTAAGGACACATATCAAGGTTGCAGTCGTCATTGCCAGTGCTATTCGGTTGTTTCCGAGATATTAGATAGTGCCAAATGACGTGCGTTTGTAATGTTTTCTTCTTTTTTTTTAATATAGGGCTAAATAGGCGAAAATATAAGTCGAGAAAAAATCCGCCGTTTTTCCGGGAGCGGGAGTCGAACCCACATCTCCGCATAACGCGTGCGGTGCGTTAACCAATTACGCTACCCCGCAGCGGCTCCTTTCTCGACTTTTACCAGGGGGGTTTATATTTACAAGTGCTCTGAGGCCGGTCAACTAGCGCCGCCCCTCGACTACCGCGGGAGACGTAGAACGTCTCTTTTCCAACGGCCGCCACGTAAGACGTGGTCGGAGGTCGGGGTTAGCAATTGGCATATCCGAACTGCTGGAGCCAGAGTCTTCGTAATGCATGTAGCAGAACAGAAAGATATGGGACGAGGGACTCAGTAAGGACACATATCAAGGTTGCAGTCGTCATTGCCAGTGCTATTCGGTTGTTTCCGAATAACGCACCGCACGCGTTATGCGGAGATGTGGGTTCGACTCCCGCTCACGGAAAAACGGCGGATTTTTTCTCGACTTATATTTTCGCCTATTTAGCCCTATATTAAAAAAAAAAGAAAACATGACAAACGCACGTCAGTTGGCACTATCTAATATCTCGGAAACAACCGAATAGCACTGGCAATGACGACTGCAACCTTGATATATATATATATATATATATATATAGTGAAATCAGTCCCTTTTGGCAAAAAAGTTTCTACCAGATGTTTCCTATTGTACTTAAATTGAGTTACAAAAGAAGGTCTCCCAAACAAAGCGAAAAAAACTCAGGTGTATGGACAGCCCTTGTTAAATATTTTCACGGAATAACTTACCGTGTAATAGGAATGCGCTCCGCTAAGTTGCCGCTGCTTCACCACAGTTTCGATCTGTTTAAAATTCAGCTTGTCGAAGATAAATGTGCTTGCTGCCATATTGAAAAAAATTTGCTCCTATTGCCAAAGAAGTCCAGAGAGAAGTGCGTACGCACGTCCGGTGTGCTTCCGAGGCAAACGAGATCTGTAAGGTCTCTATCACGAACAGTGTGCGCCTTTCGTACAGATGAATGGTATTGGCGCAGCGATAACTAAGGCGATCGACGTAATTCATTGTTAGAAGAACACAAACGGGTTGAGTCTATTTTTTGCCTCGCTCGACTGCAGGGAGCCTCGCTTTTCGTCTGCCTTCTCGCATCTCACAAACGAAAGGGCCCAAAATACACCATTAGCAATCTTTACGATGTAGCGAGAATAATATACTGGTAACTTCGTTGAGCACACAGCACGCATCTACTTCTGTGTTATTTTACCGATGATTTATTCCAACTCTGTCACGACGCATTTACCAGCAGTTCATTAATGGGAATATTCGAAGCTGGAGTTTACATAGTTTTTTGTAAGAACTTGATGGTACATAATTAGAAACGGTTTCCCTTCCACGCACTCGTATTCTAAAGCTAAATTTCAAGAAGAGGTATTTTACCAAATCACTTTGTTACGTAGTGCATTACGTGGGCATGACAGATACCGAGAAGTTTATGCGAATGTGGGTGTCTAGTGCGAATGAGGTGCTAGGCATCACCGTAGACACCTCGTTATCCCCAATTAAAAATCCGCTTACAGACTATGCAACCTGATCCTTAAAAGTCGTTTTTTTTTGCAAAGAAATTCTAGTGTTTTGGGGATCATAAGGCCAGGAAGAGGGCAAGCTTCCTAACCGCCACGTTATCAAATATCTACCTCGAACAAAGGCTGACATTTGTAATAAAAAATAGCTCCTCTCAGAAAGACATCTGACAATGTGGCATGGATGAACGCTGAATGAGCTCTGTAATTCAGAAGCGATCTTTACTCTCATGCCCGCTGTGGCTCAGCTGCGGTAATACAACACCACGAAATATCAGGAAGCTGCGTGCTTAATTTTCTCTCTTCAGGAATGCTCAATTGTGTGGTAACGCATTGGCCTTCGATATAAGGATTTTTTGTGTATTTGCACATTTTTTCGCAAGGCAATGATATATAACGAAGAATTGATTGATTGAAGGGTTTAGCGCGCTGACGCATGATGATGATGATGATGATGATTAGTGGCTTTCCCTTTGAATCGGGGCGTCGGTTGTCAGCAACCGACTTGCCTGTTTTATTACGTTTACTTGCCCTACTCCCAGCTAACCTATAGATTTGCTTCCTCCCTCCCATCTCTCCCTCTTTGCTGTTTTAAACTCATCGCCCACCCCCCCCCCCTTTTTTTCTCCCCTCGCTGTTCTAAATTCTCGTCCGCATGATTACTCCGCCTGCGTACCCATCCCTTCCCTACTTTTCCTCCACCACCACTCCAGTCGCCTCTTCGTCACCTCTATGGCCTTGAAGTTGAGGTTCCCCCTCGCCCCAAATCCCAAAGCCTCCGCCAGCGTCGTTTCCCCCTCACCCCGCGGTGGCCGTATCTCTCTGCAGCTCCTGACAATATGGTCTATAGTTTCCCGATCACTGCCGCAGCATGCACACGTTTCATCCTGCTGCCTGTAGCTACCCGTGTATGCCCAGGTTCTCAGGCACCGTGCCTCGAAGGCCCGTGCCTCGAAGAGGAACGCACTGCCTCTCGTATTGCCATAGAATCCCTCCTTCTTAATTTCCCGTTTCTCTGCCCTGTAAGTCTCCAGGGTTTTTTTCGCTTCCATTCTCTGTGCCCACTGCGTCGTCTCTGCTGCCTTTACCTGCTTTTTAACTGTTGTGTAAACCCCGCTTTCCCCTACCGACTTTCCATACCGCTTGGTCAACTGTCTGGTCCTCCGTCTCCACCGCGTGTCCACGCTCCTGAAATACAGGTACTTAAACACCCTCGCGGCCCATTTTTCGTCCTCCATGTCACGAAGTCTCTCCTCAAACTTTATCTTGCTCTGCGCCTCCCTCGCCTCGAAAGACGACCAGCCCATATCCCCTTGTACCGCTTCATTTGTAGTTTTACTGTGGGCCCCTAGGGCCAATCTGCCTACCGCCCTCTGATTTACTTCCAGGCCCGCTTGGGTCTCTGGCTTCATGCACCGAACCGAATTAGCGAAAGTTAATCCTGGTACCATGACCCCTTTCTAGACTCCCCTTACCACCTCGTATTTGCTGTATCCCCAGAGGGCTCTATGCTTCATTATAGCCGCGTTCCGTCTTCCTTTCGTCTTAAGGTGAGCGTCATGCACCTGCGTGTAATCTTCGCTGTTGGTCAGCCATACTCCTAAATATATATACTCTTTCACCAATGGCATTTCTACTTGCTGCACTGATACTGTTTTGTGCTCCTCGCCGTCATTAAAAACCATGATCCCCGATTTTTCTCTGCTAAAGGATAGCCCTAGGTGCGTCGCTTCTTCACCGCATATATCCATCAAGCCCTTCATACTTATCCGGTTGTCCGCCATCAACAATATGTCGTCTGCATACATTAGTCCCGGAACCCGTTGTTCCACCACCTGCCCGTTTTTCATGTAGGATAAGTCGAACCCCATCGTACTGACTTCTAGCTTCCTTTCTAACCCGGTCATGTAGATCATGAACAGCAGCGGAGAGAGAGGACATCCTTGTTTCAAACCCTTGTAGGTGTATACAGGCCTATTGTATGTTACCCCCTCCCACACTATTTGCACTTGGTTCTCCCGGTATAGCTCCCTGAGTAAGCTAATGAATTCTGCCCCAACTCCCTCGTCCTCCAGGATACTCCAAAGCCGCTCCCTGTCTACATTATCATACGCCGCTTTAATGTCCAGAAAGGCTAACCACAAAGGTCGGTTTTGCATCTTCGCCAGCTCTATGCATTGGCTTGCCACGAATAAGTTGTCGTCTAGTCTTCTGTCCTTTCGAAACCCATTTTGAAGCTCCCCTAATATCCTATTTTCTTCCACCCACTGCTCTAGTTCGAACTTCACTGCCTGCATTGCTAACCTGTACAGCACTGACGTGACGGTTACTGGCCTATACGAGCTTGGGTTTGTCCTGACTCCTTTGCCCTTGTACACTAAGTTCATCCTGCTCATTTGCCACGCGGTCGGTATTGCCTTTTCTTCTATCCTTGTTCTGATGGCTTGCAGTAGCTTTCCCTTGCTCTTTGGTCCTAACTGATTAATCAACTCCATCGGTATCCCATCCGTGCCTGCCGCGGTATTTCTGGGGACCTTTTCCTCTGCTCTTTTCCATTTCAGCTTGGCCCCATCTATCTCCAGACATTTCGGCCTACCCGCCGCGACATCTCTGTGTCGCTGCGGGGCCTCTTCATCCACCTTACCGAACTTCTCCGTGATGATTTTGTGCAGGTATGCTAATGCTTCCTCTCTCTTGAGCATCTGCCCCTGCTCGTTTTCTATAGTACCGCCTTCTGTGGGACTCGTACGTTTCCCTAATGCCTGTTCAATGGAGGCGAAGAGGCGCGCCCTATTGGAGGGCTCCGGATTAATGTTGACCACCCGGGGATCTTTAACGTGTGCCTAAATAGCGAGCCCATGGTCGTTTTTCCCTTTCGCCGCCATCAGAAAAGCGGCAGCCGCGGCCCATAAGCGAACCCGCGATTTCATGCTCAGCAGCACAACGCCTTAGCTTCTGAGCCACCGTGGTGGGTATATCATTAATAAGAAGGTTCAACAAAGTGAACTTTTTTCCGCCTGTTTGTGTTACTTTACGATCTTTCCCACATCGATGTACGATTAGAAGAAAGCTTTTGCATTTCTGTCAACCGAAAGTAATTTACGGCAGTACAGTTAAGGTTTTTTTCTTGAAATTGCGATTTGTTTTGCCGGAAATAAATTCCATATAAAAACCCGTGTTTTTGTCTGACCGATAGGAGACTGGGACTAAAGAAAAAGACAGCCTATAAGAGGTCCTCAGATCCTACACGTTGTGTCATCACCATTGCAACCTCAGAAAATATTTCACAGAACGTATATCACAGTACATCTCTTTGTGTATACAATCGAACAGAACAATCGCTATTACCAATGGGGCAATAAGTAAAAATGATAAAGTAACTAGATAAAGAGTATAAAATATGAAACACAAACAAAAAATAACAGCAAAGCTTTCTAGAACTCTGAGTCAATAAAAAAGTATTTTTCTACCTATACATACAATAACACTTATACACAATTCGACAGAGCAAAAGGCACGCTGATTTACGAACTGCTATAAGAACAGGGGTATAAGATAAAAATTGTAAGAATGCCGAAGCAGCATGCCTCCTACTTAGGGATGTCCGGTAATAAAAGGTACAGGAAAAATGCTCATCAGTCTCTATGCGGAGTTGTAAATAGTAAAAAAGACGAACACTGGGGAAAAAGTCTAGGCTATTCAGGAAAAGAAACATTAAATAAGTAACTCCGGAGAAGGCTATTTGCAATAACCAGCATTTCACAATATTGCATGTTGGTTAATTGATCTTGATGGTCAATGAAATTGGGGGTTTTGTTTATGTCGAGAAAAAAAAACAATCGTATTTTTGTTTTTCCACGTTCTTGGTTATTTCTTGTTTTATGGTTACAATTACCTGTTCCGTAGATTTCATTTTTTGAAACCCGTACTGACTCTCCATGGTAACGTTGTGCTTGTTTGTGCTTGAATAATGTTGTTCCTGAATATATTGATAGTATCTCAAAAATTCTTACCTCAAAAGTTCTAGAAAACACAGCCACGTTCGATATTGGCCGATAGTTTGCCATTTCACCTAACACCCAATTTTTATGGAGGGGTCCCCCTCGTTCAAGGTTAAGGGGGTCGTTGAAGATTCAACTAGAAATGCTTAGCTGAATAATGTGGGCCACCAAATCACTGATCTCATTTACCACGTTCTTAATTGGCCTGGTTCAATTCCGTCACGTCCTGCAGCCGAATCCTCTTTCTGCTGCATAGGTGACCTGAAAAAAAATGTGCTTGGCACTACTGCATCGTGCGTGGTAACCGGCCAGCTCTCGCTAAAGCACCGAACACCCTTCGCGCTAGCATGCTCAAAGTGTTCATTCATGACCGCGAGTTTCTTTTGATCAAGATTCATGTCCTGCAATCACTTTGTCTGCGTTTCGTTACCAACGTATAGTTAACGGCCTTCCAGATCTCCTTGGTGTTATTTTGTTTACTAAAAATGAATCCTCATAATTCCTTAGTTGAACCTGCTCTAATTCGCTCTCTATTTTGAGTCTATTTTTTAACGTAGTGAGCAGGTCTTTGTCAGGTCTTTTGGGAAGTAGGGTTACGCTGCGTTTTTCTTCTTGCGCTTTTGTATAAGTCAGCTGTTATCCATGGTTTTCACATCTGCATACGTTTTTTATTGTTTATTTCTATTTAAATTGTAGCAAAACTTTTTTCTCAAGGAGCAGACTGAAGGCATTGTAACCGTTACTTTCGTTGTAAACATACTGCCAACACAGTCGTGCGACTATCGTTGAAAGTGTTCTAGTGTTTCACTGTTGATACTGTGAAACTGTTCAACATCACCGGGATAATGCTTTCTTTCTAGGATAACTTTCCGAAGAAAATACCGGTAGATGGTCTGTTATACTGGACAGAAGAACGCCAGCAAATCCATTATTTTTATTAAAGTTCGAGACACAAATATTCGCTGAGGTTGCAGTATTCGCATAGTTTGTACCGTTATACAGTACTGTGGACTATTTCTGATGGCCATGCATCGTTTGCGCACGAGTTTATATCCACATAACCATCACAATAAATGGACGTCAAAAGGATTCCCTAAAAGCTGCAAAATGTCCCGTTATCACCTGTGGGATGTCTATATACAGCGACCATTGTGAGTGGTGCTAGCGCATTTTTGGGCACTCGATATTTGTTTTTATGTATATATTTATTTCATGGTACCCATAAATGGCCTCGATGGAGGGTATTAGATAGGGGGGGGGGGATACATACACACACTGAAGATAGACGCATGTTGACAGCAGTATTAAAAATTGAAAAAAAAGAAAAGGTAAAAAAGCAAGGAACGAAAACTCCTGTGCAGGAAACACAAATCGAAAAGAACGATAAACTAAAACTGGTACAACAAAATATGGCAGGAGTGTGATGTGGTTTCGGCAAAATCATTTGACCGAATGAACAGTTTGCGCTTGCGCAAGAAAGCACTAACAGTTGACGCGGAAATTACTCTACAGAACTAGTTAACTACAATTAAATTGAGAAAAGCGAAGAAGGGCGAAAAAAACAACAGCATGTGTGCGCAACAATACATTTCGAAAAACAATGCAATTTAACGCATCACAATCGGCGAAGGAAGTCTTGAACCTTAGTGATGTTTGTTTGGGTTGCTAAATGTCAGTCTTAATTCTTCCAGTCTAATATGGTGTGGGGCAGGAATGTGCGTGCGTACAAGGACGAGTGATATCGGGGGCGCTTAACTTCGTTTGTGTGATTCCTGCGCAGAAACGTCTGATGCACGCTGAAAGAAATCGCTGTGAAGTGTTGGATGGAAGTAGATTGTATGGAAAAGAGACAGGCGAGCATATTCGCGGCGAACATGTAACTTATACAGTTCAGCACGCTGTTTTGTTGCTGTGACACCTAAAAATGTAGAATATTCGGAAAAGATGAAGCGCACAGCGCGATTCTGTAATAACTCGACATTATTTGATATATATGCTTGATAAGAATCCCTGATTGCAGAGCAGTATTCTTTTTTCGGACGAATAACAGTGGTGCATGAAAATATTTTTACAACAGATGTGGCTGGTTTTCAATTCGCCTGAGTATACCTGAAGAGCCTAAAGTAGACCTAAATCCTAATAATTAGAAAAACCTGTTCAACAACACTAAAATATAGTTTATCATTTACGTAAATTGCCACACCAACACCTATTTGTCGTTTTTTCTTGTTCGATGTTGATAAAGATACCTAGTGAGAAACTGAGGGGAATCGTGCTTGAATAAACAAGTTTTAGTGAAGTAGAGAGCACCAAATTCATTGTAAGATGAAGCCAAAATAAGCTCTTACTCCTCGAGTTTGTTTCTTGTGCTTGATAGATTAACGTGCAGTGTCGAAGAACGGATTTGAACCCGAAAATTGTTCTCCAAAATGCTAAAACTGTATTGGGAACGATTTTTGTCGCAACGTTTTTTTATGAAAAAGCAGCAACTGCTACCATGAAGCTCCGAATTTTAAACTACTCAAGGCATGGGACTTTCTGACAGTTCACCCTGGGACGCATTTGGAATAATGCGGGAGATTTTAACCGCACCCCGCCAGAACCTTCGCAATTTTTCATGCTCTGGGGTTATTTATTGCCGAGACACAAAACTACGTTACTACAACCTCCGGTATTGGTGTCAGCCGTGTTTACAAGGATTTATATGACAAGGCGGGACCGCCAATGCTCGTTGTAACACTGCACTTTCGGTTCGCTAGTGAAAGCATCGTCATAGTCTCAACACGCTTTCCAACAAGAGCACTGCAGCAACCAGTATCGTAGGAAACTGCGCTGAGACTTTGCGTCCGTACGCAGTTCTGGCCACAGCCCAAGCGTCCGCCTTTCACGAAATAGACCCCATGCGAAGCGACCAATATCGCCTCTATTGATTGCACATAGTTCTTCTAGGTGGTAGCTCTGCAGCGTAGCCGTCCATAGGATTTTAATTTTAGCGGGCAAATACGTTGCATCGTAGGAGCGGGGTGGAGGAATAGGAGACCGGAGGTGTGGGAAGTGCCCCTTGTGCACCTCTCTGCCGACGCCCAGACTCTTCAGATACGGCGAAGTAGTGTTAATTGACGCAAGTTTTACCACACAAAAAAGAATGTTTATTTCGGATAGCAAAAAGCCGGCCCGTCTCCTGTGAGTCTCCTCACCTCTTGCCTGTAGATTACGAAGACTTACCGAACACGATCCTATGCTGCCGCAAACAATGCATTATGCATCAGATTTCTGAATAACCTGGCTGATCGCATTGTAACGGTGAAAATAGGAGTTTAGGCACCGCAAAGTAGGAAGAAGCCTATGCATTTATAGGGCAAACTTCTGACCGCATTTAGCTACTGCTCCTACACTCAGCGTAAAGTCAATTTTTTCTTCTCCTGCAAATCCAGCTCCTCACTACAACTTTTTTACGCCTCACAGACGGGTCTATGGTCGTAATGGCAATAGTTACGTGGCAATGTGATGCTGTAGCGTCGTCTATCTTTTCTGTTCTTTAGGAAACGCTAAAAATAATGTTTTCTGGATAACCGCATATAAATGGTGTCCTAAACTAGAACGTTAGGATTAAGGACAAGGCCTGAATGGGATACTTGAGAGGAATTCAACGTACGCCGGCAATAAAGAAAGCTTTCAAGATTCTACAATTCGTCATACAAAATAGTGTTATTAGGAAAACAGCACCCAAAGAAGAGCCCAAGTGTGTTTTTAGCCTCTTTTTTTTGTTCTCGTCTCGGACGAGCCGTTTTTTGTATTATGAGTTCAAAACAACGAAACACAAAGCAACTTTCCCGCAAAACATTTGCTTGTTGTGGAAACACCGTAATATCAGAGTAAATGACTAACCCTTTCCTGCAACGATTTGGCCATTAAAGAACACTGGACGATTTAACATTCCTTCTTGGATTCATCGGGAATTGATTCTCTACTGCTTGCATGAGTAACAATTGTAAAAGTAAAGAAAATCTACTCTCAGAACATCACGTGGACACACTTTTACTTTATTGCAGCGTAAAAAATTTACGCCGGGCACTCGCTTAGCCCTCCACGTGCAAGTATTTTTTCCAGCAGCTTTCCTCACTCGAAGAACGCTCCAGTTGCTGTTTTGTGGTCTCTGAAATATAAAGTAGCAGTCTAAATACCATGCCTCCTTCTGTACAGCTCTACGCTGTGTTTGAAACAGCAGTCGTAACCAAAATGTTATGACGCCTTCCCGTAAAGACTTACGTTAAAATACGCATTTTAATTTTGAATGAACCGTTACGGCTTTGGAAATACTTTTAAACACTTCTTTTTTTGTGTATAATTTTTCTAGTTTAAACCAAGTTCAAGGCGAAGAATTTGAATGTTCGGATCAGTTATATTGCTACGGATTAAAGAGCGAAGCTGCTTTGGTTTTATTAGGTTGCACACATTCACGCAAGAACGTGTCAAAGGACATCTGATGCGCTTTGAATGTGAAAGCTTGACTGGCAGGTAAATGCTTGAAATGTCTTATTTCCCTCGCCTGTTGCCGTATTGATTAGTATCCTTGCCTCTTCAGAGGAGTTTTGCGATGAACCTCAGCGCTTAAGAATAGTTTTTTCTGTCTCCTACACGTTACGCCACTGCTTGCCCCAACCGCCATGTTAACAGGTGGTTGATGATTGTGATGTATTTCGCAGCTTGTTTTTTCGTTCGTTTTTCAGCTATCTTCTGCGCCCATCATCTGTGGTGCTCTGCCGTAAGCGGCCACCTATAGATCTGGCCGAGGATCGATTCACGCCGTGGAACACTTCTGGTTATCAATCTTCGTCACCGCAAACCGTCTCCCGGTTACGTGTTCTCCACACACACATTTCCCTTCCCGAGTGCTCCAACGGAGAAACATAAGGCATACATATATAGAACTGCGAGGTTAACAGCTTGGATGCTTAAATTAAGAGCTATTTCACTCTGTGATGGTTAATTGCCAGTGAAGATATATGGGCTAACGAAAAACTCTCGATTCCCGGTTACTTCAAAAATGAGAACGATGACGCAAAATCTGGGTAATTATGTAATCTACATTTTACAATGTATTCCTCACCGCATACATTTTCACCCACCGGCCCCAGGGAAATATACAGATTCATTGCGCGCCCTTTTCCTGCGTCAAATTACAGCACGCCGTGATAATCGCCGGTTACATTATTGTGGATGCCCTGCAACCAGCCAACGGGTTCATACAGTACACTCGCAGATACTTATGAAAAGAGTACAATTTTACCAGCTGTAGGGATATACGTGATAACCAAGCGAAAGGCAGTAGGCAAACCTTTACTGTATTCATATTGCCAGTCACCGCCAAAGTTGACTAGAAAACTTCGTCGCGGGAAGTTTGCGTTGATAACGTGCGATGAACACGCGAGATAGTCATCAGTTACTTCCATGTAGTTGTCCTCAAGGGGGAAAAGTTGTTGTTAGTCCCGTATATGTTTTAAGAGTTCACAAGCATTCCTGTCAAGAATGCTTGAAACCCTAGTATTGACTGGTTCATTCTACGCATTCGTATGGTGTATCAGTTAGGATTATTAGGGAGCTGTTTTGGTGCCGGCGACTTTAGCGTGAATGCATACAAGCTAAATTATTGAGACCTAAATGCCGTCAGGATGCTATGAGGGGCTCTGGCATCGAGTAATTCCCAGCTCTTGTGTCGTCCTTACTCTTCTAGTCCGGTTTCCGTCTGCGCAAACCATCATGAACGCACTCCAACTCGCGCAATTAGCAACCTTATTACAGTTCTCAGGCAATTTCCCGTAATAATTGCTGGGAGGATGTGTAAGGAAGAGTTTTTTTTTCGTGTATTGGGAGAGAAATTTTCTACTATCTTCAAAATATGCATGTCTAATACGAAAAACGCTTTTGTTGATAGAATGTAACTAAAAATTACGGGAAGATCTCAGGCGGACTTTATGGGTACTTCCTTACCCAGTAGAAGAACATTCTTCTTAGGGTCATTTGATGGATAATGCGGGTTCGTATGCTATACTCTTCCAGGTTTGCTGCTGAGAGTACGGTGATTCTTCCTGGTGGTGATGCACTGTTGAATGATACTTGTTGTTTTCAAGGTGTAGGGCTTTTACTATGGTCTAATTTCTGTTTACACTGCGTTGTATACTACACCCCTCTGGGTATGTTACCTTGCATGTAACAATCAGCAATGCCTCAGCTTAGGCTCACAGGCTTTAGAATACAGCACACAATTCTTGTGGTCGATGCTGCTTGCGTCCTGTGTCCTACTGTGTCACCCGTAAATTGGTTCATGAATTTACTTCATGGGCCCAGGGGAGGCAATAAGCTTACGAGGTGTCCTAAATACACGATTGTGGGTACAGTCTACTCTGTGGATTCCCAACACAGTGTGTTAGATGAAAGGAACATTTATTTTGTTTCGCCCATCCAATTTCTTGCGTACTATACAGCTCACGCATAGAACACTGCTGCTGCTGCTTCTGCTCTTTTTCTAGACGTGGCTACTTTTCACGCATAAGCAAATTTTCTGCGCCTGCACAATTAGATTTACTTGTACAGGTTGTGGTAGTTATTGTGATAGTAGAGTAATTGAATATTTTCATTACTCACAACTTTCACGCGCTCGCCCTTCTCTCTCCTAAGTATTTGAGATTCAGATACCTTAAAATTTTATTGAAGAATTTTTTTTTCTTGTTTTATATTTATTTCTAAATCAGCAGCACCTGTGGTGGAACCAACTTATATGGAACAAACGAAAAAGTAAGAAAACGAAGAAACCCATCGCCGATTGTAAGGACATGATAGTGTCAAGTACGGCGGACCGGATAGAATTAGCCGAGCTTTTAAAACTGATTTACAGGAGTAACACAAACGAAATTTGTGCATATACAATGGCAGTGATTGAGGAAACGGTGCTAAATGAGGGAAGCTTCGAAGCAACTAACAGAAAGCTAGCCTTTGTCAAAAACAGGATGTGCGGACTTAAAGACGAGCAGGATGTACGGACTTAAAGACATAACGCTCAACTTGGATAAGACGGCAAAGGTAGCTGAACAATTATACACCAGGCTGTATGCCAGCGACGTTAGACCTGAGGAAAATACTGAGAGTAAAAGCTCAACTTGTGATGTCCCACTCGTAACTAAAAATGAGTTAGAAAAGGATCTCAAAAACATGAAAAGAGGAAAAGCTGCAGGTGACGACGAAATAAACGTGGATCTTTTGAAGAAGGTATAATGTATTTAAGGATAAGCAAGGCAATGTCATCACAAATAGGGATAAAATAGTCACAGTGGCCGAGGAGTTCTATAGAGATCTGTACAGTAGCCGGGACATACAGGATAATGCCGAACGAGACAGTAGTTCAGAGGAGATAGACATCCCACCAGTAACGACCGAAGAAGTAAGGAAGGCTTTGAAGGAAATGAAAGGGGGCAAAGCACCTGGTGAGGATCAGATAACAGCAGACCTCTTGAAGGATGGCGGAGAAGTGGTACTTGAAAAACTGGCAAACCTGTATACGCAATGGCTAATGACTGCAATGGTACCGGAATCTTGGAAGAACGCGAACATCATCCTAATCCATAAGAAAGGCGACATGAAGGACTTGAAAAATTACAGGCCGATCAGCTTACTGTGAGTCGTCTACAAGGTATTTACCAAGGTAATCGCTAACCGAATCTCTGCAACCTTAGATTTCAGTCAACCTAAAGAACAAGCAGGGTTCCGTAAAGATTATTCAACAATGGACCATATTCACACGATCAATCAGGTGATAGAGAAGTGCGCTGAGTATACTGAACCCCTATATATAGCCTTCATAGATTATGAGAAAGCATTTGACTCGGTCGCAACCCTAGCAGTCATTCAGGCATTACGGAACCAGGGGGTAGATGAGCATTATGTAAGAATACTAGAGGATATCTACAATGGGTCTACAGCTACCACCATCCTCCATAGGGAGAGCAGTAAAATACCTATAAGGAAGGATGTCAGACAAGGAGACACAATCTCCAATGTTATTCACAGCATGCCTACAAGAAGTATTGACAACGTTGGATTGGGAACAGCTGGGAGTAAGGGTTAATGGAGAATACCTCAGTAACCTCAGATTTGCTGATGACGTTGCCTTGCTAAGTAACACGGGGGACGAATTGCAAAGCATGCTTTCCGCGCTGGGCGAACAGAGTAGAAGCGTGGGCCTGAAAATTAATAGGCAGAAAACTAAAGTAATGATCAATAACCTCGGGACAGCACAGGAGTTTGAGATAGGTGGCGAGGCAGTGGAAGTGGTAAGCGAATATATCTACTTAGGCCAAGTTGTGACCCCAGATCCCAACCATGAGGCAGAGATAATTAGAAGGATCAGAATGGGGTGGGGTGCATATGGTAGACATTCCCAGATACTGAATAGCAGCCTACCATTGTCGCTGAAGAAGAAAGTGTATGACAGCTGCATCTTACCACTACTCACCTACGGGGCAGAAACATGGAGGCTCACTAAGAGGGTTCAACTTAAATTGAGAATGACTCAGCGGGCAATGGAGCGGAAAATGATACGTGTAACATTAAGGGACAAGAAGAGAGCGGAGTGGGTTAGGGAGCAAACTGGTGTTAAAGACATATTAGTAGAGGTCAAGAAAAAGAAAGGGACGTGGGCAGGGCATGTAATGCGAAGTCAAGATAACCGCTTTGTCATTAAGGGTAACAGAGTGGATCCCTAGAGAAGGCAAGCGTTGCACGGGGCGGCAGAAAGTTAGATGGGCAGATGAGATCAAGAAGTTTGCGGGGATAAATTGGTCACAGTTGGCACAGGACCGAGGTAATTGGAGAATAATGGGAGAGGCCTTTGCCCTGCAGTGGGCGTAGATAGGCTGGTGATGATGATGATGATGATGATGATGATGATGAATGTATTGCACTAGAAGAGCTTGCAGCAGTATTTTAGAAATGCTTGTAGACTCAAAACGTTCCCATAGCCACGAGTAACGCCAGCTATATTCTGATTCATAAGATGAGAGATCCCAAGGATATTGAGAATTACATGTAGCGTCGGGGCGTTATCCTCCGAATCTAAAATCAAAAATTGTTTTTCGATTTCTCGGGGGTGTATGAAAGAGTACTCCGTTTATCACAAAAACGATAAACACGTCTTTTGAGTTGCCAAGTCGGCTTCTGTGTTCGCCAGAACGGTTGCAAATTTAGCAATGCCCCATGAAAAAGAAAACTAATCAAACAATAGCAGAGCTGTGTGGCGCAGGCCTACGGCACACCGACATTTTTTTATTTCAGTTGACTGCCTGTTTCTTTATCTGTTTTCTTTTTCCTTAGATATCTGATCACGTCCCCAATTCTGCATAAATACAACGCGACGCTCTCGCAAAAAATACCAACGAAATGACTCATGGCAAGTACACTGCCGTTGTTAACCATATTTAATAACATGATCTCATATTAATCTTCTAATACCCACTAATTACACCTTGGTAACCTTCTCTATACTCAGCACAAACACATCATTTTGGGTCCACTGCACCCACACCAAACTGAGCCCGCGTGCACCCACCAGCCGTCCAGCCTTCAGCGCAGCCTTGCTTTACTATCAGCGTCATTTGAACGAAAAATTTATTAAATAAACAGTGCTCACAAATGGCCATTCCCATGATTGCTGTGCCTGTTTTACTGTCGGATGCCAAAAATATTCATTTCTTTGCAGATCTGGATTAGTTGTATTGTCCATGTCCTGATATCTTCGGTGGGGCGGCTTACCAGTAATAAACGGGGGAGGGGGGGGGGGGGGGGGGGGACGGCGGCGGAAGGCGCATACTTTAGCGGGTTGAATTTCACAGAGATGAAAATTCCGCTTTTAGCCAATTTCTTCGGGGGCAATCTTCCTGAACACGTCGATGCTCTGACGAAATCAACTATTTTTACAACGCATAAAACCGGCACGCATTCCATACAATTTCCTTCAAAAAAAACGTATCTCCAGTTTTTGACAATTTTTGTGAGAAAGAAATTCTACACTCGACGAACTTTTCTCAGGAGCTTTCACAGGGCTGATTATAGGAGCGATCGAACGAGTACCTCCATTTTCAATCTATTTTTTTATGTTGTTTTCATGAGTTACGTGCACAACACCTCATTGTCCGAAAGAACTTAATTTTCCTATAATGTCGTACTGTGTTAAAAATTGTAGACGTGTTGCGAATGCCGACCTGCTTCTGGTGGCTGCAGTTCTATCCAACTTTGTGCTCACGCATGGACAGGCGTAAGACTACAGTTTCATAATTTGTTTCAAACCAACAGCATTTCAACGGTAGCACGCATACAGCAAATTTTGCATACTGCAACGAATAAAACAATAAATATTTCATTGGCCGAGTTTGAATGTGTGAAGCTCTGAACCACTACGAGGCGATCTTGCGGCTCGGCCTTATGTATACACACCTTCCTCCAGAATTGGAGTCTAACATGGCATTCCTCGCGCGCCCTTCGAAAACAGCACCAGCCGTGCTTTGCAGTCTGTAGAAACCCCCAACTTCGACTTCTTTCGTCTAGCCATCTGGCAACACTGTATATCCGCCTCGAGCTCGCTGTGTAGGCAGCAGCACTATCGAAATAAATTTAGTCATTGTTTGTTCCTCACAAGGGAGTGGTGTCGCTCTATCTGGCGTCTTTCAAAGTTTCATTATTTTGGTGCCGAAAACGCGCGAAAGTAACTACGCTTACCGTGAAACAACGAGGCTATCGGGCGGCGACGAGACGACAAATCCAAGGACATGGTGAGCCCACATAGACTTGGAAGTGAAACGCGAGTTGACTCTGTCGCGCCCACGCACGAAGCCTAAAGACGCCATTCCAACGAAGCCGAAGAACCAAACGAAGCCTACAACGCCACAACGGGGCTATGGACCGACTCAAACAGAAAAGAGCAGCATTGCGAACTCAGGTGACGAAACTGATTTCCGAAGCGAATTCAGCGCTTGAAAGCCACGCAGAAGAAAAGGCCCTAAACGTTCTAACGGCTAGGCTTAGCGCCCTGAAAATAAAACTAAACGAAGCGGATGCCGCCATTGAGCCACTTGTGTTGGAACACGAAGCCGAGCAGAACTACGCCAGCACCATAGAATACGATGACTCGATCGTCACGTGCATAGCGAGGCTCGACCAGGAGGCCCAAGAAGCACAAAGAGCAAAAAAGAAAACGGAGAGCGAAGGAACGCAGCCGCCGCCTTCCGACGGTAACCGGAGCTCTGCGAGTACGAAGGTGAAGTTGCCGAAGCTCGCTCTACAACGATTTAGCGGCGCTGCCACGGAGTGGCAGCCGTTCTGGGAGCAGTTTCGGCAGGCTATTCACGACAACGAAGCTCTTTCTAACGCGGAGAAGTTCTTGTACCTACAGACAACGCTCACTGGGAAAGCTGCATCTTCGGTAGCTGGGATACAAGTGACAGGAGCGAACTACGCCAGCGTCATCGAGCTTTTGAAGGAGCGTTTTGGCCGCTCGGATGTGCTTATCCAGGAACATCTCACCCAGTTACTGGACTTGCCTACCATACGAAGTGAAAATGTGGTTAACAGCCTACGTCGCCTCTACGATCACTTGCAGCGCAACATGTCGGCGCTCACGGCTCTGGGTGTGAACAGCGAAAGCTACGGAGCGATGCTTTGCTCCGCGCTGCTGCGAACACTCCCAAGCGAACTTGTCATCGATTATCACAGGCGTCGTACCGCAGTCAAAGAAGACAACGGATTGCGCATAGAGGGCTTGCTTGATTTCTTAAAAACCGAAGTGGAAAGTAGAGAACAAGCACTGCAAGTTGGCCGACAAGAACGAAGGAACCCCATTACGAAACCTCGTTTCGAAAATGAAAAGACCAGAGAGTCGAAAGCGTCAACGGCTTCACTGTATTCAGGAAGTGGGTCGCGGCATATGGATCCATGCGCATTCTGTGCTGCGAAGAACCACGGAACGAAGGAATGTCAAGCACCACTTTCTCTGGAAGAAAAGAAGAAGACCCTCCGGGATTCCGGTAGATGCTTCCGCTGCGCTGTCAAAGGCCACACTTCGAGACAGTGTCACAACAAAAGCGTCCGGTGCAAGAATTGCGGCAAGAGGCACCTGACTCAGATGTGCGACCCTGGGTGGAAGAAAAGTGAGAACACAGCAACAGAGCTGCACTCCGCTACGGGCAAGAAGAACGACAAGGCGTCTTCCGTGCTTCTCCAAACGGCCCAAGTCTGGGCAGAAGGACGTCAGCGAAGAGCACTGGCCCGCCTCCTGTTTGATGGAGGTAGCCAGCGTACCTTTGTGACCGAAGAACTTTCTCGCGAACTGCAGCTGGAGGTTCTTGGGGAAGAGGACGTCACGATATACGCCTTCGGAGGAGCCGGAAACATCAACAAGGAAAAACGCAAGCGAGTGCGACTTTGGCTCAGGAGCCAATACAACCGAAAGGAACATTCCATCGAAGCTCTAGAAATACCAGACATCTGCACTGACCATCTCATTCTTCCTGAGCATGTCGTTCATGAAGCCAAGGCGAAGATACGGGAACTGGCGGATGTCACCGTGCCCCCAGCCCACTTGGCGAGAACTGGCATCTCCATTCTCGTTGGAGCTGACTACTACTGGACTCTCGTGTCTGGAGACATGCAGAAACTGCAGGGAGCTCTGGTTGCGGTCAACACTGAGTTTGGGTGGACACTTCAGGGACCAATTCCCCGCAGCAGCTCAACTGCCTGCTGTTCGACCGCTGCTGTTCTCCGGACCCACGTGTGTGGAGAAACGCAGAGCCTGTCCGCCGAACTCAGGTCCTTTTGGGAGCTTGAGAGTATAGGCATTACCGAACCAGTCGCCGAACAAAACGAAGAGGACCATGTTGTCAAGCAATTTACATCCTCCATCAAGCTTGTTGACGGACGCTACGAGGTTGGACTGCCGTGGAAGCAAGTGAATTTCCAATTAGCTGACAACGAAGCTGTAGCAAAGAAGCGTTTGTTCAACCTCACTAAGAAGCTGGTCAATGATGAACGGATGATGACTGAGTATGATGAGTCGATACGTCAGTACCTGCAGCAAGGATTTGCGGAACGAGTACCTGCAGAGGCTGACGTCAAGCCCGAACAACGACTGTACTACATGCCACATCGAGCAGTCTTCAAACCTGACAGTCTTACGACAAAAATTAGAGTCGTGTTCGATGCATCGTCCAGTGATGCAGGGTGTGCTTCCCTAAATGAGAGTCTGGAGGCAGGACCCAATTTGAACCCGGACCTTCTCAAGGTACTACTGAACTTCAGGATTCATCTCATCGGCCTGACTGCTGACATTGAAAAGGCGTTCCTGCAGATTTTGGTGCGCCCTGAGGATCGCGATGCTCTGCGATTCCTTTGGTATGAGCGTATGCCAACAAAGAGCGACCCAAGCCCACCGATGGAAGTCTGGAGAATGACAAGGGTGCCTTTTGGAGCGACAAGCAGCCCATTCATTCTCGCCGCCACTTTGCGTCATCACTTGTCGAAGGCAGACAGCCACCCCGAGACGACAAAAAAGATCGCGGAAAGCCTCTACGTGGACGATCTAATCACCGGAACGGAGTCTGAACAAGAGGCGGAAGATTTCTACCGTCAAGCCCTCGAAATCATGAATCTTGCGAGCATGACACTACGGAAGTGGAGCACGAATTCGAAGACATTGCAACGATTGCTGGACAATGACAGGACAGGATGTGGCGAGAGCCATGTTGAATGCCCCACGGCCAGCTGCTCACGGGTCTTGGGACTCGTGTGGAACAAGGAGTAAGACTGCTTGGCCTTCTCTTTAAATGCCATCCTGGACTTCTTGGATCAGAATAGCAATACAAAACGCTTCATCCTTCAGGCATCGGCGCGCATTTATGACCCGCTTGGACTCATTTCCCCAGTAACAGTGACCGCGAAGTTGCTGTTTCAGACACTCTGGGAACGGGGACTCGAATGGGATGCCCCTCTACCTGAAGACGTACAGACAGCTTGGAAGCAATGGCACACACAGCTGCATCATTTAATGGAGGTCACAGTACCCAGAAGATACAGTGGTCTCAAGGACGGCCAAATTGACGTCCACATTTTCACGGATGCAAGCCCCAAGGCATACGGAGCTGTAGCGTACTTGTGCGCAACAGGAACAAGCGAATCGACCGTGACTTTGATTTTATCGAAGTCACGTGTGGCGCCAATCAAGAAGCTTTCTCTTCCAAGACTGGAATTGATGGGAATGCTGGTGGGTGCCAGAATGAAGGAATATTTGTCCCAATTTTTGAGCCTACCAGTTGCGAGGTGGTACATGTGAACAGATTCTAACGTTGCACTACACTGGGTCCGAGGGTCAGCGCGACTCTGGAAACCCTTTGTGGCCAATCGAGTGCTGGAGATACAACAACGAACTGATCCGGATACGTGGAATCACTGCCCCGGAGCGGATAACCCAGCTGATTTCCTGACGAAAGGAGTGAGCCCTAAGGCCCTCAAGGAAAACATGGTTTGGTGGAATGGACCAAGCTGGCTTGCTGAACCACCTGCGGCCTGGCCAAGACATGAGGATGTCGAACTGACTGAAGCAGAGGAAGAAAGAAGACCAGTTCGCGTTCACAACGTAACAGTCGAAGAAACGGTCTTGCCAATGAAGCAGTACAGCTCCCTTTTTAAGCTTGTTCGAGTTGTCGCGTGGGTGCAACGTTTCTTGCATAACTCAAGAAACCGAAACGAGAAGCACACGGGACATCTGACAGCAGACGAGATCGCACGAGCTCAGACGCTTGTGATATCGCAGGTGCAGCGCGAGGCCTTCCCCGAAGAGCTGCAATGTATTCAAAGGTCAACCCGCTTGGCAAGCAACTCTCTTTTGCGTGACCTGGATGTCTACTGCGACCAAGACGGAATATTAAGGGTCGGAGGACGTCTTGACGACTCCACCTCCCCTACAGCACGAAGCACCCGATCGTTCTCCCTGCGGGCCATCATTTCACCTAGCTCCTGATATGCGCCACCCATCGCCGACTTTTACATGCTGGCGCACTTGAAACGCTCACGGAGCTCAGGGAACAGTACTGGGTGGTTCGTGGAAGACAAATGGTCAAAAAGGCCTTGAAGAAATGCTTCACGTGCAACCGTTTCAACAGCCGCGCTGCAACCGAACCAGTAGCTCCTTTGCCACGTGACAGGGTGACTCAGGCTCCACCGTTTGAGGTGACTGGCCTTGATTTCGCAGGACCATTGAATACAAAGGATCAGGGCAGGAGCAAAACGTCATACATACTGGTTTTCACGTGTGCGGTTACACGCGCTGTGCACTTGGAGCTAGTGGGTAACATGACTACATCCAGCTTTCTCATGGCATTCAAAAGGTTCATAGCAAGACGAGGAGTTTGTCGAACCATCTTTTCGGACAACGCAAAAACGTTCAAGCGAGCATCAAAGGATTTGAAGTGATTGTGGGAAACACTGCGTGGAGAAGAGGTCCAAAACTATTTCACGGGTCATCAGATTCAGTGGAAATTCATCATCGAAAGAGCTGCCTGGTGGGGCGGATTCTGGGAAAGGATGGTCCGGTCCGTAAAGACATCTCTAAAGAAGGTGTTGGGCAACTGCTACTGCAATTTTGAGGAGCTCACTACGGTTCTGACCGAAATCGAAGCCGTCATAAACTCAAGACCGCTAACCTACGTGTATGCGGAATCGAACGAACCAGAACCACTGACCCCCTCACATTTTCTTGTTGGCAGACGTTTGACTTGCCTTCCCAGTGGGTCTGGCCAGGAAACACACTCATCAACGCAGGATCAGTTGACCCGTCGTTGGCGATACCGGCAAAGGTTGGCTGATCACTTCTGGCGAAGATGGCGACAGGAGTACCTGACTTCTTTGCGCTCCGCGCATTTTGCCATACCAAGTGCATCCAGGGCATTGAGGAAAGGAACTCTTGTGTTAGTTCATGAGCATCATCTGCCAAGACAGCTGTGGAAAACCGGAGTGGTAGATGATGTGCTGGTCGGACGAGATGGACGTGTTAGAGCGTGTATGGTGCGTCTACCAAGTGGAACCATCCTCAGAAGACCGATTCAGCTATTGTATCCTATAGAATGTACCTTAGAATGATCTGAAGCTCATTCCGGGGGGAGTATGTAGAAACCCCCAACTTCGACTTCTTTCGTCTAGCCATCTGGCAACACTGTATATCCGCCTCGAGCTCGCTGTGTAGGCAGCAGCACTATCGAAATAAATTTAGTCGTTGTTTGTTCCTCACAAGGGAGTGGTGTCGCTCTATCTGGCGTCTTTCAAAGTTTCATTACAGTCTAGCCGTTTCAGTGGCCATAATTTCGTACTTTTAGCAGCCCCAATGGCTGCGTCTTAGTCCGTTTTTGTAATGCAGTTGACAATAAGGGAAAACAAATTTTGTTCCCTGCTATTCCTATTGGTTAAAGGATGCACACAAAGAGGCACTTTTCAACGGGTATTTATTTATTTATTTATTTATTTATTTATTTATTTATTTGACACCTGCTTTGCCTTTGCATGCATTATAGCAAGGAGATACATAAGACTAAGCATCGAATTTCACACCAAATAGCAAAATTCTTCAAAGCGCGCTGATAATTATCATTGCAAACAGTGGATACAATCATACGTGGAAGATAATTACACTCTTGTATTGATCTAAAAGAAAATGAATCTCTCAAAGTGTCACCTTTAAAGGAAAACTAATAATTTGCTTTAAGATTGCTGTCCACTTAGGGATATGTAGAATGGTGCTTGGAAATACTTCTCCGCTTCGATTCCACTTTTCGAATGATAGTTATTACGAAAATATTTCAACCTGCGATTTCATCTGTGATCTTCCACATCTAACCATTTAAGTTTGCTTTTACTTTCCCTCATGCTGATCTGATGGTCCCAATTACCTAAAGCTAATCGCAATGTCCTATTCTGTATGATTTCGGGCGTATCAACCGGCTCTTTGATGTAGGGATCCCGGCAAACACATGCGTTCTCCAACATTGAACGACGTGAGCGTAAAAGGTTTTCCTTTAGGCTAGATGTAGCTACGCTGAAATTTTGTATCAGAAAACCAAGAACACATGCAGCCGTAACTATTAGGTTTCTGACGTGATTAGTTCACCTCTCACCACTAGTTGAATGAGCTCCTAGTTATTTATATTATCCGTCCGTTCTTAAAGCAGGGTAATTTACGGTATACGTATTCAATTGGAATGACGGTTTTCTTGTAAAGTGAAGTAAAAAAACTAATAAAAATTAAACGATTTTTCTGAATCAGCGTATCAGAATGTCATTAAATTCGAATCATGCTGCAGGTATTCGGAATCACGTTGATTGGCTATAGTTTCATAAACTACAGTCATTCCAGAACATTTTGAACAATGATTTGTGGCCAATAGTAATATCGTTTATATATAACAATAACAAAAGAGTTCCGGCAACTCAGCCTTGGGGAATTTTTTAGGTCACGTGAACATATCCGGAAGAAACACCATTGAGACAAACCGACTGCTTGTCTGAGAGAGAGATAGTTTGCTATCCATGCAATACAGATCCATTCAGTTAATTTATTACCCGCAATGTGCTATCAAGGTCATATGAAACACCGTAAAATGCGTTTTTGCAGTCCAAGAAAATGCAGTCAATTCTTCCCAAAACTCCTACCCAACCGCTACTCCCCAACATCACCACACAGCAGTGGGTGGAGTTGCTGGCCAGCTCCGACTCCTCTACCCAGCGCATGCTGTTAGAGAGGGCAACGCGAGCAGGCCACCTCCAATGCATTTTGGACTGAGGACCCCTCTAGCCGGGCGGGCGCACTAACATCCCACTTGCCGTCTTGAATAAAGTTTATTTCAATCAATCAACTGCTTCAGGCTTTTTTATTGCTAGACAAAAATCGTGCGCGAGTCATATCCCAAGTGTAGCTAAGTTCACCTTCAAAACCCGACACTATATTAAAATCCAGCCTTCGTCATTGGTAAGGCTATGTTGTTATCGAAATTCCAAAGAACACTTGTTTTTAAATAGGAAGTAATGATTTCCCACTTGTTTTTAAATAGGAAGTAATAATTTCCGATGAAGTAACATAGTGCATTGCACGAAGTTTAGCCTTCAAATGCACGAGCTTAGCCTCGTATAATTTGGTCACCAAAAAATAGTGCAACATTGTTTTTCGCGAAGCAGTATTATTATAATAAGAATAGCCGAAGCTTGCACTTTTGCGCGCCCTCGCCTTTCCTTGGCGGGGAGTCCTTGACGTGGCGCTGGGTGAACTCTTGCGTGGTGGCCAGTTATGTTCGGGGAACCACCGCCATCTAGGGTCGGACATCTCTGCCGAAACGATGTATCCAGTGCTGTCCATTTCTTGAGGGGGTGAATAGCCTCGAGCTGATGCATCGACGAAGCCGGCAGGTGAGGCATGGAAGCGGCCATGGCTAGCGAGGCTTAGCTCGGTGTGGCACAGTCTTCTTGTGGCAATAAATGGCATTCCGATGGCCTCAAAGATTGCCTGGTAATGTCCAGTGAGTCCTTCCACCTTGGCGATTCACCTAGAACCACTCATTACTATTATTTCAGCCGTTCTCTTTTTGAACATCGGCAGTCCAAAGTAAACTGAATATCTGGCAGCCGAGTTCCTGCGGTCGTGCGTCTGAACACGGGCAGCCGGCGAAATGCGGAAGCGCTGGTTCACGAATGATAGCTGCTCAACATTCGATCAGTGGCTGCCAGAAACTGGATGCTGGCCGGATATGCCAGAAAGCGGCCATAGACGAGCCGGTCTTTGGACACACTTTCTGTGCCGCCTAGGAAGGTTTGTTTTTCTGCTTTCTAAACTGAACACCATAAATCCACCGATTTCTTCTTACAGCTCGGCGGGGCCGGTCCATCAACTCGACAGATTTATCAATTCAGCTTTCTTTCGAACAAGGGCCAGTATTCTTGGCCAGCCCGTGCTAGGATGTATAACAATAAAGGCAAGCCCAGATGAATTGAAGGACATTCCTTCAATTGTTCCTTTGTTTTGGAGCCAGAAAAATGTAACTGAGAAAAAAGGCATGACACAGCTAGGAAGGAAAGCGAAGTAAGTATGCTGCTTCGCTTCGAATTTAAGTAAGGATGCTGATTACAAAAGGGGTGCACAGCAGCTAACCTTTAGCAACCATGTTTTTTGGCGTTCTACGCATCCTATAGTGCGTCGGCATCACAAAAACTATTTCGCAATGAAGTGCTCTTTTTGCTTCATGGCATAGATCAGAATTATAAACCAAAAGACGCACTTCGAGCGCATGGCTTCCAATACTGCGTCGCGAACAAAAACAAACTAGGCACTCGGCCCGTGGTCGACTTCCATTGGATTACAATGCGTTTTAAGTATGTTGTAATAACTCACATTTCTCATTACACATTTCATAGCATGTTATAAAAGCCTCACGTGCATAAGAAATCTCGCGCCATTTTGGTTGAACTTTAGCTTGTTTGGAGGCGGTGTCCCAGCAGCTTGAATAGCGATCCTAAAAGTTGAATCGGCAGTGAGTCTGATGTCGAGGATTTAAGGTATAGTCTACGTCGGCAGAAGGCTCGAAGACAAACCTAGGCAAAAAAAAATCGCTCGTGAAGAATCCTGTGCAACGCTTTTGCATCGTGCTTTCAGTGAACACATTACCGTCTGATATGGCTTGTAGCATAAAGCTGACCATGAACCAAAGCAGCAAATAAAGGCAATTTCTCTTCACCAAGTTCGCATCGCTTCGGATCGAAAAGAGGCTCAGAAAAATATCCGGAATATAACGATTTCTCTCACCACTAGCATTCACGGGCTCTACTGTCTCGAACAAGTTTGCCATTGTAATACGTCTTGTACCGACACCGAGGGGGCTACTTCAAGCTTTGCTGCAGGGAGATTTTGTATGTCACTATAACACGAGTTCATACTACAAGAAAGTTTTCACGCTTTTTTCATCAAGTAGGAAGACTAGCAGCGATGCACCAAGTCACGCGTCGAGTCAGTGGAGGGAGATAGCCGTCCAGAAGCGTCTTCTTCGTCGCAGAGATGGCGACCTGACTTCCACAAGATGCTGCCTCTTCTCTGTGGGACGCTGCAGCTTGTAGCATGTGTGGCAAATACCCATTCATGGAAAATGACCAGTGTTGTCTAGTCTTCTCGATTGTTTAAATGAGGATGGCGCTGATGACGGTCCGCCTACAATAATGTCGTGAAATGGCGAACACCACCTTTCTTTGTAACTATTTTAGCATAAAAAGGCCTTTGCGTAACATGCGTTATAGTTTTGCTTTATTCACCCCGGCTATTTGCGACGGAGGCAGTATACCGGAGCTTTTCGCTATCCCTTTCCTGCGGAAACGGAGGCAAGCTGTCTATTTTTGAAAATTCTGCTGAACAGGGAAATATAGAATTTAGTACAGTGTTGCCAAAGCTGCCATCGGAAGGAAAAGACCCGAACTTCTTCACTTTCACACAGGATGAACTTCATTTTCTTGATGATTCCTACCTTTCATTGTTTGTGGCATCAACAATGAGAAATAAAAAGCAGATGTCGGGTTGCGCACACTTTTGTGCGAGAAACGGGAACCACAGCACACACACTCTTTCATACTACCTTGGTCTTCCAACCTTATTCGAAAGTGGGTGTAATTTCGTCAATATACCAACCCGCCCTTTTCTTGCGTTGTTTTTTCAAAACCCATCTCACCATTTCCAATGAGTGAGGAGGTCGGCCTAATACTTCTTTTTTATTTCTAAAAGCCCGCGTGTTTGAGATTCCGACATACGTTAAATATCTCTAGGTGACCAAAATTAATCCGGAGCCCTCGACTACGGCACGCCTCAATAGATATATAGCGTCGGGCATTAGCCTCCACATCTAAAATCAACAATCGTTTTTAAATTTCTTGGGGGCGTATGAAAGAGCACTCCGCTTATCAAGAAAAACTGCCAAAACGTTTTTTGAGGTGCGAAGTCGTGTTCTATGCTCCGCACAACGGTCAAGCATTTTGTAATGCCCCATAAAAAGAAAGGTAATCAAACAATATTCGACCTATGTGGTGCAGGCCTACTGCACAGACGTTTTCTTTGAATTCACTTGATTGCCTGTTTATTTCTGTGTTTTGTTTTTTCTTACTTTCCTTATCATGCTCCCCGCTTCTGTATAAATTCAACGCGACGTTCTGACAACAAAATACAAAATAAATGACTCACGGCAAGGGAACCGCCATTGTTAACAAATGCTTAATAACCTGGTCACGCATTAAAAACATCCAATACCACTACTGATACATTGATAACCTTCTCGCTACCCAACAAAGATATTCAGCTGTTGTGAAATTGCGCGTTTTTTCTCTGAAGACTATATAAAACTCAAGCAGAAATACTATTCCAGTCGCAAAGCACGTGCTGGGGCTAATCTTTATTCACCCTAAAAAACAAGCGCAAAGATGCTCCTCCCCAGCGGTGTCTTTTCTTGTTTTCTTGATTCAAGACCTTGCTTCAGCAACAAAGTGTTTTCCATCATTTTTTTACTGCAGTTTCACGTATTTAGAATAAAGTGGTCATCTAGAGTGTTTTTATTGAGTTCTTTGATTGTGTTCTCTAAGCCTATAAGTATTTTCGCACCCTCAAAGCATCGACAAGTGCTTCCAAACAGCTAAGGTTTATTTTACTGCTTTTTAACCTGAACAGCATGGATCCTCCAATTATTTCTTACAGCTCGCCGGGGCAGGTTCATCAACTCCACAGATGTTATCAATGCAGCTTTCTTTCGAACAAAGTCTAACATTCATGGCCTGGCTGTGCTAAGATATGTAAGAATAAAAGCAATCCCAGCTGAATTTAACGACATTCCTTCAATTGTTCTTTTGTTTTGGAGCCTGGAAAATGAGACTGAAAAAAAGACATCACCTTGCTATGAAGGAAAGCGATGCAAGTTGACCAGGGGTAAAACCGAGTGTATTTGCCTTACACCCGCTCTCCCATAGACTGTCACGTTGTAGTGTGTCGAATAAACATGTCATTAAAAGCGAGAACGTTTTGTTTTACGGAAAAAACACACTTTTTGTAGCTCTCTAGCTCCTTTTGTTGGGAGGCAGACTATTGTATACGTTGAGAAAGAAATAACACGTCCTGTTACCGTGTCTTAGATTAAAAGCACCCGCCTTATTGCTGATAATACCGGGTTGGAATCCGCGTACCGCCGGACACCCACCGCTTTGTTTAGTAGCTACAGGCGTTCTCTGAAAACTGCGGAACCTTAAAACTGGATTCAAGCTGCTCTGGACGCCGCGGACACTCCCAAAGCGCTTCTCGGAGCTCGCGTCGTGGCCAACCACGAAGGCCTGCACCAGTCCGTGAACTCCTCTGGGACGATGACACTGAAAGCGTTCACAGCATTTTGACCATCAGCAAAAACAAAAGTAACTAGGGGGGCGAATGGCACAGCATTCTTTCCGCACTGGACGAACAGAGTAGAACCATGGGCCTGAAAATTAATATGCAGGAAACTAAAGTAGTGATCAATAACCTCGGGACAGCCCAGCAGTTTGGGATAAGGGGCGAGGTAGTGGAAGGGGTAAGCGAATATATCTACTTAGGCCAAGTTGTGACCCCGCATCCAAACCATGAGGCAGAGATAATTAGAAGGATCAGAATGGGGTGGAGTGCATACGGCAGACATTTTCAGATAATGAATACCAGCCTACCATTGTCGCTGAAGGAGAAAGTGTATGACAGCCGCATCTTACCGGTACTCACCTACGGCGCCGAAACTTGGAGGCTCACTAAGAGGATTCAACTTAAATTGGGAACGACTTAGCGGGCAATGGAGCGGAAAATGATAGGTGTAACATTAAGGGACAAGAAGAGAGCAGAGTGGGTCAGGGAACAAGCGCGTGTTAAGGATATATTAGTAGAGATTAAGATGAAGAAATGGACGTGGGCAGGGCATGTAATGCGGAGGGAAGATAACCGTTGGGAATTTAGGGTAACAGAGTGGATCCCTAGAGAAAGAAAGCGGGGCAGAGGGCGGCAGAAAGTTAGATGGGCAGATGAGATCAAGAAGTTTGCGGGGATAAATTGGTCACAGTTGGCACAGGACCGGGGTAATTCGAGAATAATGGGAGAGGCATTATCCCTGCAGTGGGCGTAGATAGGCTGGTGATGATAATGAGGATGACAATCCAATGCCGGGGTCTGTACGTTGACGTCGACGTAACGGTGTTTAACTCGAAGCCGCTCACGTGCAAAGTTGCGTTTCTTATCAACACAGGCTCAGCAGTGTAAATAATTGGGGAAGGTCACTTTTGAAGCCTTTTTGAAGGTAAATGCAAGTCATTACCCCCTGCATTACTCTGCTTGATGTTTCACGCCGGAAGATTCCTGTGCTTGGCCTGCTTGAAGCAAAGCTGTCTACAAGGCACGAACCGCCATCTTAGTGCCTTATGTAACGCGCAGTTGGACCTCCCTTTTGGGATGAGATGCTGTGCAAGCCTTGGATCTCGGAAATTCAGGGACAGAGCTACGTTTCCTGCACATGGTTGTTCAGAAAACGTCCGGCCTTGCAACCTCAACGTTGCCTCGAGCGAGCTCAGACGCACAAGACCGCATTCCACCGCAATTCACGATCGTAAAGCAGCCACAGTGAGCCAAAGTTTGGCATGCCTGCACTGCTGTAGGCCAGGTTTTCGCACCTGTTTACGCCAGGACTGGGCCTTGCCAAATGTTTTCAGCCCAAGACGAAAATGAAACAGGCAGTCTCCTCAATTGCCCAGACTTTGAGACACCTTCCATTCTCAGTACACCAACCAGTAAGAAAGGAACTACAGGGCCTGCTCTGCCAACTACAGATCGGTGCCTCGGAATGGGTTTCCCCATCGTCGAAGGCCTGAAGAAAGATGCCAGGATTCCTCTTTGGGTTGACCAGAGAGAGCCGAACAAAGCCATCGTGGTCGAAAACTTCTCATTTCCTTACAGCGAAGAGCTACTGCATGACTTAACGAGAGCCCGAAACTTCTCAAAGCTAGATGTTGCCTCTGCGTACTTCCAAATTCTGCTGTACACAGACAGCAGAAATATCTCAGCGTTTGTTATGCTTTAGAGACTTTTTCGGTTTAAAAAAGTCTGTTTTGGATTGGCTTAGGCTCCAGCAGCCTCTCAGCAGCTCACGAGAAGAATCCTGCAAGGCTACCATGGTGTTCTTTCTTACAGGCAGGCAGAAAGGCAGGCCGCCTTTCTGCCTACCTTTTCCAAAAACGCACGCTAAAGTGGGGCCCGACTGTTTTAGAAACGCTTGATAGAATTCGGCGATGATGCCGTCGGGGCCCGGAGACTTGTTCTTAGGCAGCTTTTATTTTGTGTCGCTGTCTACCTCCACGTGGATAGAGCCGAGTTAATCAGGTCTTTTGTGTCACCCGGCACTTTGAGAAGAAAGAGTGCCTCCGTCGTCAAGCAGTCTGTTGCCGGTCTGGACCGGAAAATTTCTTTGAAGTAGTCGCAAAAGGCCGCCGCCCTTTCCTCCTGCTTCTGCGCGATGCCGCCGCTGTGGCTGACCTTGTTGATGTTTTTGCGGGCGATGCCCTGGCGCTCGAACGCTCGCAAGATCTTGAAGGGCTGCGCCTCGTACTCAACCTTCTGCTCGCGGCTGCTGTTGCAACTGGCCATCTATGTGCAGTCACCACTTTTGCGACGTTACCTTGCTCAGTCCGCTACCAGCGCGGCGTAGAGCCGAGCGACGAAGTTTTAGAGCCGACGGTGAGTTGAAGGAGCATTTACATATATTATGTGAAAAGGTAACAAGACCGTTACATGGCCTGCACAAAGGCGACAGCACGTCTAAACTCAGTGCCTCCTATGACTGCCGCCCAAGCCACTGCTTCCGAGCTGTCTATACCCCCGGGGGTCCGTTCGGTCGGGAGCAGTTTGAATCCCACCAATTAGGACTCTCACTGACCGTCATTTTAATCCGGCTAATGGAGGCGAAGCGATTCCGTCAGCCGAAGCCGTCGCGAGGGGAAAGAGCAGGCAATTCACCGGCGCCGTTTCCATGCGTGTGAGGGCGTGTCTGCCGCGGACCCTTCGTCCGAGGCATGATTCGGCCCAGACGTCGCGAAGAGGAAGGAATGCAAGCCGAGCCGCCGCAAACGGGAAAGCAGGGGCGACTTCGCGGTGCTGTTTCCCGTCATGTTGGGGCCCGTTTGCCGCGGGCGGTTTGACCGAGGCATTAATCGGTCACGCCGTCGACGTGTCGGGAGGTGCAGCAAATTCGTGCCGGGTGCTCTGGCACAACAGCACCCCCGCCGCCAGACAATCCACCAAGACGACGACTTGCTGCCATGTGGCTCGGGTGCCAGCCACGCTCGTTCAACAGGCTCACCGGATTCCCTCGAGTGATCCAGGAAAATGGCGGCTCCACGCTCCCTTCCGCGAACAGGTACCAACTGCCAGGTCCGGATCACAGGTATACCGCTGTGCTGCCTAGGTGTCTCGAACAGCTTCGCCCGGCTCTTCCGGCCTCGTTGCTCAGCACCGGTCGCTCTTCTTTCTGCAGCTTGCATAGAACCGATCGACAACAGGCAACAGCCAGCGCAAGCAAGCACCCTCTTTCCTTCCTCAGAACACCACACTACAAACAACGTGATAAACTTTCCTCGCGAAATTTCTATCCCCAATTTGGGCCCTCTACATCAAGAGGCCCATGTGGGACGCAAGGCTCTTAAAATAAGAACTGAAACATTGTGTCAAACGTAACACACGATACGAAATGATCGCAAGCTAAAGTTGATAACTTAAAATCACGCTCCGCAGGGAACAAACAACTGAGGGATCAAATGAGAGCAACAATTTTGCGTCCAGTTACTTGCTAACCTAAACGCTGCTGATTGATAAGCTCACGGGAAAGTGGAAGGCAGCTCTTCCTAGAACGCAGGCTGTAGTTGGTCTGCGTTAGCGTTCGACTTTCCTTTCTGATAGCGAACGACAACACTGTGCTGCTGGAGTATCATACGCCACTTTCGGAAACGAGCGCTTTTATATGACATGTTATTTACCCAGCTTGGCGGGCAATGGTCAGATTCAACAACAACCCGGGAGCCGGCTACATAGCAGGCCAACTTTTGCACTGTCCATACGACGTACCAGCATTTGTTTTCGGGTGTGCTGCACGCCTCTTCTCTGCCAAAAAGTATGCGGCTTAAGTACAAAACTGGTCGTTCGCGGCCTTTAGCATCCTCTTGGCATAGCACAGCTTCCATACCATGATCGCTCGCATCACACTGGAATACGAAACACTTTGAAAAGTCGGGGCCCATAAGAACTGGCTCCTCGCTGTAGGCTCTTTCAAGTTTGAAACGCGTCCTCCTGTTTTGAGTCCCATTTCGCCTCTACTGGATCAGTCTTTTTAAGAGCGTCAATTAAAAAACTAGCAACTGGGGAGTGATCCTTCACATAATGCTGGTAATATCCAACCAAACCCAACAAAGCTCCTATCTGGTATTTGATGGTTGGTCGGCGATATTGCACGACTGTGGCAACTTTGAGTTCTGACCGTCTGCACCGGGCGCGTTGCCACCTTCTGCCCTAGATACGTCACTTCGGGGCAACCTAGGTGACACTTGGATGGTTGGACGGTTGGGCCTGCTTTTTTGAGCCTGCTCAGAACGACTTGTAAGTGCTCTACATGCTCCTTCCATGTGTTATAAAAGATGGCAACATCGTCGAAGTAAGGGAGCGCGTACTCAGACAGACCACGAAGCACGTGATCCATTAGTTTCGAGAAGTTATTCACGTCGTTTTTGAAAGCAAAGCTCAACATGACGGGACGGAATCTTCCGAACGGGGAAACGAATGCAGCGTTGGAACTAGCTCCTCCCCCCAGGCTCGTTTCGTAATTTCGAACTCATTCTCTTCCCCTGTTCGTATACGACCTTCACTGGGCTGACGCCCATAATATCGTGTGGAGCTTACTTCAAAGTTAACATAGCGGCAGGCACGCATCCTTCCCAGTCGCGTTTTCTCCCAAATCAGAGAGCTCTATACCTTTGCTTTCGCGCTGAGTTCATTAGCTTCACTGGGTTGGAATGGGGGTTAAATTCAGAGCTGTTCACTACCATGATTCCATAAAAGATATCGAGCAATGGGGACAACTCGAATGGTGCGGCCAGCTGGGTTTGCCCAACGATGGGGATGGCATCACCCGTTGCGGTTGTTGGCGGCTCGGGTAAGCTACCACCAGAGCTTTTGGTCTGTTCGCCGCTAGGGCTTCGTTTCCGGCTCGTCTTTTGTGTGCCGCTCGCAGGCTTTGCAACCACATCGCTAGAGTTAGAGTTGTAACCTAAACGAACACATTCTGTTTCAGCGGACTCGTGCAGCTTTGTCTGGCTGGCCCTATCCTTCATACCATCCGGTGATTCTGTCGAGATCGCTGAAACCGAGGCAAACACCTGATCTTGATTAGTGGACTCGTACGGCCCTCACTCGGAAGTCTAAGCTGGGACGTTATCTCGTTTAGGTACCATTTGCTCTCCAAAATTGTGGCACACTCCCTGTTAGAGTTTTCGCTACGAACTCACTGAAATACCTTCTCACCAGCGCTTCAACCTTGAACCACTTTTGGCCATTCTCACGCAACAGCTGATCGGCGACTGCGGACAACCTACTGTTCGCCTCTCCCGGCTGCATCGGTGGGATTTCTCCACCGAACGGTTTGGCGCAACCAGTTTGAGGCGCTGGCGGCTGAGGGGGTAGTTCTACTTGGGCGTGAAGTTTGTCGGGTCGTTGGGGTCCCTGGCTTTTTTATGTTTCCGAAGAAAAGGCCGCAAGGATCTTTTCATACAAAGGGTATTTCCCACTTCCAATGAAGCAGAGCGTTGCCAACTCGATCTGAGCTACGGACCACTTTCGCATTGAGCCGTCCATAAATTACTCTGGGTTTGTTGCCTCAGTGAATTACTTCTGTTGGGAAAGTACGTTCGGACAATAACTGTGCTGGTATAGGTAAATAGAAGGAAAGACTATGGGGAATAGAAAGAAAACGCGCAATCGATCGCGTGACTGTACAACATGAATAAAGCGTTCTATAATATTATTAGGCACTGTATGCCGGAATGTCTGGCAATCAGCTCGCCCGCCACAGCGTGGTACCCAAAAAATGGTAAGGACATGTCGTTGTTTGCAGTGCCAAAGAGCATAATTTTATTGCTTAAGCAACAAGTCCATAACATGTCCTTGCCTCGTAACACCATTCACGACATGGAGAGCCCACTTTGGGTCACAAAACTAGTTCAAAGCTTGTCACTCTCAAACTTAACAAAGGCGCACACGACACTTGTAAACACCCCGCACGGGGCACCTTGAGTAATCTTGGTGACGGTGTTGGCGACACCGCGGACCCCGAGCCCCCACACTGTTGCTGTAATCTACCATGGCTACGAGTTGTAAGGTGAAGGGCAGAAACCACCAACGGTGGCCGTCGAAGCCCAGGTCAAGCTCCGGCAGATGGGCTCCCTGTCTGTTTACTAGGCAGGGAGCTCCGGGACCTCTTCAGCTATCAGGTTAAGGCTGACGAAGAAAGTACCCCCGTCCCCTGCTTTTATACTATGCTGTATGGTATTGTCAACCCCCCCCCCCCCCAACCGTGATCGGTCCCTGAAAAGGGACCGCACCGAAGTATTTTTCCCCCATTGCCATCCTTATCCTTTCCTGAACCGGAAAACTACTCTCGATTTCTTCTTACGGAATCTCGTGATAAGACCCATTCTCTGGAAACATCAGTTTTCTTGATTGGTAAATATCTTGAAGGCATAATTGGGCAATCTTACAAGGCTAAAAACCAAAGGACTGGTGGGGTCCTTGTTGAGGTAAACGACAAGCAGCAGGCCATAAAGCGTCTAGCTGAGACACGAATGGGTGATCTGGACATCAGGGTCACACCGCACCGGAGCCTCAACAGCTCCCAGGGTGTGATCTCTGAGCCAGATCTGCTGAATGAAACAGATGCAGATCTCCTTGAGGGATTGAAGGATCAGGGTGTCACGGCCATGCGGCGCATCAATATCCGTAGAGACGATAAGGAAATCCCCACGCAGTACATCATCCTGACCTTTGACCGCTCGGAACTTCCACAACATATCAATGCAGGATTTATCCGGTGCTCCATCCGTCCCTACATCCCTTACCGGCGGCGTTGCCTTAAGTGCCAGCGGTTCGGGCATGATACAAACTCCTGCCATGGGAAAACAACCTGTGCCAAATGCGCCGCACAGGATCACCCCACTGACAATTGCAACTCTGCTACCTTCACTTGTGCTAACTGCGGAGGCCCACACGCGGCTTACTCCAGGAAGTGCGAGAAATTTCTACTCAAGAAGAAAGTGATCAACATAAAAGTGACAGAGAACATCTCCTTCCCAGAGGCGCGAGAGTGGTTCGCCTCTTTCCCACTGGGGAGGTACGCCGACGCAGCTCGCCGGGCGGTGGAGCAGCGTCTGGTTTCGGCAGGGACTCAGTACTGCGGACTTGGTCCTGGTCCCGCCCCCGCCCTTCGCTGGGTTGCTTCAGGTATCCCAATCCCTTGCCACGCCGCTTCCTCACGCAGTTGCGGTTGTGGTGCCAACCTCTTCCGTCGGGACCGTTGCCGCTCCCGCCCCTGCTCTAGACGTGCTCCTATCACTTAGTCTGTTGTACACAATTCTTTGGAGCCGTGCAGGTAGCCACAGCCACTGCACGGCCGCCACTCTAAACCTAGCCACCAAGCTAAAAGTACAGGATAGCGCTGCCACTATTTGCGCGACCATTCTTCTCACCTGCGAAAGAAACGTGCAGTGGACAACGCGTAGGAAATAAATTGAAGCGATTAGACGTACATAGGGCGTTTCTCAAAGAAAACGTGCCCGTGCGGCAAGAAAACTATGTCCTCGACTACGGCAGGCAGAGGCAACGTCTCTCTGGCGTTCCCCTAGACAATCTAGAGCGCAGCCCTTAAGCGCCCGCTCCTGTGGTTTTGCGCGGTTCCTCCGCGTCGGCCTCGTTTTAACCGAGTGAATGAAGAGGACACCGAAGGTAGACGAGATAAAACCAGCATGAAGGTGATGAAGGAAAAGTGTGGCGAAACTGTGGCGAGGGGGGCCGTATGCCGAGCCCGCGCGAAAGCGTGGGAAAACGGCGCCTCGGACTAGTGACGCCCGAAAAGAAAAAGAAGTAACACATTTATTGCCTAGTGCTGCAGCTAGTCGGCGATGGTGTCCGCCATTCTGGAGGGGAGCACGGCGGCCCTGGCAACCTCCGAAGCTTGAGCCTCCTGTTCTGGGCTACGCAAAGGCTTCTCACACGGCTCAGACCTGGTAATTACTGGATATGAATCGCTCGGGTATCCTCACAAAAGGCGCTGGAGGGTGCCGAGGGGTGGGTTAACACTATATGACCGGAAGAAGGAAGTGTAATTTTTCTAGTTTGGGAAATGTCTTTGAATGTAAAAGACGTCCTGCGTGTTCTCCCTCGTTGGTAAGTTGGCTGTGTTCTTGGGACAACTGTGTGCTTGGCGCAATTACCACACCTTACCGCCTTTCTCACTGATAACATTGCGAGAAAGGCTGTAATGTGTGGTAATTTTTTTGTACATGGTCGTCCGGTCTCTATCGGATCTGACTCCATGGTGAGAGAACGGGGTTGCCCCGGCTCGGATGGTGAGTTCTCGAGCCATACTGGGGGCAGTTTCATTCCCCTCCATGCCAGACTGCGAGAGCGTCCAGATTATTTCCACAGAGGCCGTTGGGGTGCCTTGTGGAGAACTTAAATGCCTCGGACAAAATAAGACTGGAGGCGAAACATGAGACGCAAAACGAGTCATCCATAAACGAAAGCATCTTGTTCTCTCAACTTCACAGAAAGCACACCAGCCCAGCACGCGCTGCAGATTGCACTTACAACGACCCTTCGTGGCCCTCTACTTCGTGCGCGTCATCCGAACCACGTGACCGTTCCGCGGGAGGTTGCAACAATATTTACAACAACATGCCCGGCGCCAGTGACGCGCACTGAGATAACGCCAGAGTAGTGCGCGCCGTCGTGAGTTTCCTGACGACGCGCTGGTAACTTCCTGTCACGCCGCAGCTATGGCCCGTCACCGAGAAGATAGCGGTGTGCTCTGCGCTCAAATTATTCGGAGTACCGCAACCGCAATCTATTATTTCTCTTTTTGCTTTAGCGTTTACAGCCCTACAGAAGGGTTTGGTGCCCACAGACGTTTCGTTACCAGGGCGTAAATGGCGCACGTTCTTGTTACCATATTAGTTTATTGCAGCCAAGCCCATTTAAGCGATAAAGTATGAGAAAGTAAATAATTCTAAGTAGTCAAGCAGACTGACGCGCTCAGCGAAGAACCGGAGAATTGAAGGCTGTTCGGTTTGGCTTGTATGCATGAATCTTGAAGTGAAGCCGTTTGCGTAAATGTCCAATAAGACCTAGGTAATTGTTAACCAAACCACAAAATCCAATGCGAGACAAAAACAGGCGACAGTAATTGCTTATCAAACGAGGTAGTCGGAGGCGCCATAAGAGCCGAAAAAAGCAAGAGACGCTCTTTTTCATCACAGGATAAGACCACTGTGCGCCGCAATGTGCTGGCATGTAAGCGAAGAAATTCACATATCACAGCTACAGGTATTGTTATTTGTAATGAATGATATGTTCAAAACCTCCATTATATATTATTGCATGCTTAATCCCAACTTCCCCTCCACCCAGAGAAAAATTATACGTCCAAGGTAGCTTGGCGCCTTACTAAACAACTTGAAAGCAAACTTAGGTCGGCTCAGCGTGCCAAGGGAGGAAGAATGGTAGGAGTAACATTGAGGGAAAGCAAAACAATCTTCTTCGATCAATGAACATACTAGAATAGAAGATATAGTTCAAATTAAAAAAGAAATGCCCTCTTACTGCACACGCAGTTCGGTGAACCGACAACGGGTGGAGTATCAGGGTGACAAAGTGGACACCAGGATGCCAGCTAGAAGGGAAAGGCCGATTACTCGGCGGAGGGACGAAAAAAAGAATTTTGCAGTAAAAATGGTCTCGAGCGGCACGAGACGGTACCGATTAAAGGTCGATGGGGGAGGCCTTCATCGTGCAGTATACCAGTGGGCTATTGATAACGGTGATGAAAATGGTCATTTTTTTCTTCAAACTCTACTAATGACAGAAAAATGAATCTTATCCCAATAACACAGCACGTAAATCTGAAATTTTTCAGTTTAGCCTCAAACAGAAAATCTAAACTGCTCTGTCTTTGTATGCATTTACTTTTCGCTTCAAAAATAAGGATTATTTTTGAAATTCTTCACATCTATTTTAAATCGGGGAATCATAAAAAAAGCGTTATTTTGGCAATCGAACTTTTCATGTGCCATATACAGTGTTGTTGTATTTCTTCAATTGTGCTCTCTACGCCTCTAATGTGTCTCCATGCCTGCAAAGCTTCACTAGGCCGGGACCAACCACTTACATTTTTCCGCTTGCTTTCTCTACTAGGGGCCCCATATTTTGTGGTACATCTTTCCGGGAACCTGCTTGGAAGATGCATGAAAACAAGTTTTTTACAAAACAGTATTTTTAGCCTGGGCATTGTACACAACAATGGAAACAAGCACACCCATACGAAATGATGTTCCCCCAATTGTTCTCTTCTATTAAAGACAGAAAAATAGAGATGGAAAAAAGACGCAGCATTACATGGAAGAAAAAATAAGAAAGGACACATGGGATATATTTCAACCGATGGCAGTATTTCTTCTCCGTGAAATTATCACGCATTTGCAGTGCCGAAAAAACGTGAAAATAAAATAAGGGGAAAGTTTTGTTTTGACTAAAAGGTCACATGTTTTTGCTCCATCGGCTTTTGTTTTCACGCTGCCAGGGACCTTTTTACAGAAAAATATATAAAAAAACCATCTTCCCGTACGGGAACCCTGAGTAGTATGCGAAGCAGCCATGGGGTCGACTGAAATTCCCATTAGATTTCAGTTCGTTGTTTCCGCTGACGTTGAGCTTCGCCTACCTTCGTTTTATCAGTAGCTTGTTGACGTTGTTTGAATGAGTGGAGGGCATAAAGCGCGTCCGTAGCACACGCTCCGGTCTCGGTTTGTAGCGCAGTGGGAAGAGCGCCACGTACCTCCCTTTGCGGCCAGAGTCGGGGAATCGAAACCGGTCGCCGCCGCCTAGCTATTTCTTTTCATAGTGGACTGCGCTGAGGTCAGGCCAAACGCTGACGGGGCTGAAGAGACGCGCATGCGCAGTAGAGTGTGGACGGCGGACAACGACAACGAGAGAGGGAGGGACACAGCCCCGAGCATGAGTTGCTTCGCGTCTAATAAATCCCACACTTCTCTTATCGGTCTTGAGCCTGGTCTGATCGGGATGTAAAGAGCCCATTAAAATTCGCTCAGAGCGAGGGGGACTGCTGTCAATGCTTTTTCATTGCTCCCATTACCACAACAGCTCTTTTGATTGGGCCTGACTTTCACCCTGAAGATTGACAGCCTATTGGAGAAGCTATTTGGCGCCATCTTTTGATGAGAAAGGCAAATTGGAGAATAGGCGTCCCGTCTGGTACGACCACAAAGCCTGCTGCATACCTGCTGCAAGGTACTCCTGCACGCGGCGTGTAGAAAATACAGGCCTAGTGCCCTTCAATACAAGTTCCAGAGGATCCGTATGCACAATACTTCTTTCTTCGATTAAGTAAATTACCGGGGCTGTAATGACTACAGAAAACACATTTGAGTTCGCACGGGATTTAAACCGAAGTCACAACAGTAGAATTCCAGTGTGCTACGACTCCGCTATATCCGCGATCTGCCAGTGGTGGAAGCAAGTTGTCGCCTCAGTTCGTTTCATAGTGGGATATACCCATTTAGGGGACTGTCCAGAAATCGGGAGCATTCAGCCGCTATTCTGCCCGCTTCACAAAATCATGAACTCTAAACATGAAAGTTACAGAATTGTGCGTGCTGCATGACAACTTTATGACGGATCAAGCAAGGAACGCAGGACCCAACTGTGCGTTTCTCGTGGTGGTCATGGAACGCACTCTGAGCGAGGCAGTGGGCGGAGCTTCGTCTTTCTCACTATCCGCTGCTGCCCCTGCCTGCGCTCATCTCATTCTTTATTTACAACACCATCCCCTCCCCCCGGCCACAAAATCTGAAGACTGGCCTTAAAGCTCAGCTTTTGCATAGAATGTCGTATTTCTGTACTAGTAGACCTGTTCAGCTGAATGTTGTCCGGCCGTGTTATCGGTGTTGGCTGAGCGTAAAACACACGTACGGCAGCATCACTTGGGCCAGCAAGTTATCGCGGTGGTGATGCCACCCAGCTAGTACGTCGTGACTCGGGCCGCAGGAGATCCGAAGAGGAGCGCGAGCACAGGCACCTTTTCTAAGATTAGCGAAAAAAGCATGAACAGCGCCGAGAACAAAAGGGGTATCGCCCTGCTTCACGCTACTGAGATTCATGTCGTTGCTTCTTATCGTAGCCCACCTCGTGTTGCACCTTTCGTCTTGACGATGGAGCAGAGAAAATCCGCGGTGTTTGATTAATGGTGCGTGTCTTCCGCGCGTGTCTACGTTGCGGCCCGCGGCCTGCCTGGTCGCCATTAAGGCATGGCGGAGAAGAGGGGTTCGTGATTGGGGGGGTCGTGCTCACAATGTCGCTTTACTAACAGACGCTTGGCCACGGATATGGCAGGCACTCGTATGGTTGCCTGCATGCATTCCACGCCAAAGATTACCTCCAATAAATCGCACGAGTTCGCCGGTTCGATTCCCGGCCGCGGCGGCCGCTTTTCCGATGGAGGCGAAAAGCAAAAACGCCCGTGTGTACGAGATTTTGGCGCACGATAAAGATCCCCAGGTGGTCAAAATTAATCCGGAGCCCTCCACTACGGCGCGCCTCATCGCCAGCGTTGCGTCGGCGCGTTAAACCCTACAATCAATCAATTACCTCCAATAAATCCGGCGGGAAACACTCCGACACTGACTGCCTGTCCCGCACCCCCGTTGACCCCCCCACCACAAGACTATGATGAAGGCAGAACGTTCTTAGGAGTCGCGAAGGAGAGCGACGTAGCCGCCCAGCAGCGTACCGACCACGACTTACGCGTCATAGTCGACTACCTCCAAGGATGCAACGTCGCCGCGCCTAGGACGTACACACGCAACTTACCAGCCTTCAGCCTGAAAACTCCGTCCTCGTGAAGAAGAATTTCAGCCCCGGAACGAGAACGAATTATCTTCTTGTCATCCCCGCAGACCTTCGTGAGGAAATTTTAGAATCGTGCCACGACGACCCATCTTCCGGACATCCCGGCACAGCTTGCAAAACTGGAAAAATCAAGGCGAGGTACTACTGGCCCCGCCTTACATCCGACGTCACCCACTACATCCGGAGCTGCCGTGACTGCCAGCGATGAAAAATGACGCCGACGAGACCCGCCGGACTTCTGCAGCCGATCGCAATCTAATCGAGGCCGTTCCAACAGATTGTAATGGACCTTCTGGGCCCGTTCCTCACGTCACAATCCGAGAAGTGGATTGTCGTTGCAACAGAATCCATGACGCGCCGCGCAGAAACCGCCGCTCTTCCGAGGAAGACTCCACAAGAAGTTGCGAAGTTGTTCATAAACCAAGTTGTTCTGCGGCATGGAGCCCCAGAAGTCCTAATCACGGACCGCGGAACGGCCTTTACTGCGTAGCTTATGCAAGGCATCTTACGCTACAGCAACACGGATCACCGAAGAACGATGGCGTACCACCCCCAAACGAACGGACTAACGGAACGTCTGAACCAGACAATCACGGATATGCTCTCAATGTACGTCGACGTTGAGCATGAGACTTGGGACGAACAGCTCCCGTACGTCACGTTTGCGTGCAACACTGCTATCCAGGGAACTACGCAGCTGACACCGTTCGAGCTTGTCTACGAAAGAAGGCCGACTACGGTTGTTGACGCCATGCTCCCGCATGTAGAAAACGACGACCTGAACAGCGACGTCTAAAGATACCTTCAGCGCGCGGAGGAGGCTCGCCAGCTCGCTCGAGTTCGTACAATGGTCCAGCAGCTGGTGGATACCGGGCGCTACAACAACGGACGCCGAGACACCAAGTACCACCATGGCGATCGTGTGATAGTTTGGACTCCCATCCGACGACGCGCACTCAGTGAAAAGCTTCTGCGACGGTATTTCGGACCCTACCGGATTCTACAACGTGTTCGCCAACTTACCTACAACTGATCCCCGATGGTCATTCCGGAACATCACGACGATGCACGCGCCACGAAGTCGACCATGTGGTTTGCCCTACCCTTACTACGCAAGATGAAGGACTTTTTCTTGTTTTTTTGGACTGTCTTTTATTTTAGCATCGGGTTGATGCACTCTTAGAGGGGGTTTAATGCCACGAACCATGCATCGGGTTTGTTTACGTTTTGTTTGTGCCGACCGGCTCCACCGGGCTGTGTTATCTGTGTTATCCGTGTGCCAAGTGAAGCCCGTGTGCCATTCTTTATTTTTGTGCCGCCCGTGTTGTCTCTTTTGATAGAGAGAGCATTTCGAACTAAACGTCAACACCCGTAGAATAATCTTCTTTGATCTACAGTGTTCTGGATGAAATCGATGGTTCGAGAAACACTCCCGCCCAAAGATAAATGCCTGTGGAGCAGACACCGCGGCATTCGATTCTCCGACACTCGCCAACGCACGTGAATTTGTTGGGTGCTGCTTCGCCGCCTGTGTATTTTTCAGTTCTTAGGGGATCACAAGTTTGCTCTAATAAATTTGTTTTGTTCCTTTAGGACAGCTGCGTCGTCTTTGGCTTCGTGACATGCGTATTGATGTTTCTGACTTCATTAAGGGCGAAAAAAGTAAGGAATTTCTGCTTTTAAAAGCACCACCTTTGGATAGCCTCCATCAGGCATTAAGAGTCAATAAGAACAGTATTCCGGTAAACCCCAAGGTGTGCCAATTAGGTTCTTCAAGGGAAGTGGGATTTTATCATTCCAGTCTTTTCCCAATCCCAAACACGTTCTTCAAGAAATTGCGAAATTTTCTGACAACAAATGTCAATGATCGACCACTCGGCAAAACAGCAATATTGGAATATCAGAAACAACGGATGTGCAACCAGAAATTAATTAGCTTCTTAGGGGGGCACGTCAACCACCCGTTTGTTGCGTACGCCACCCAACGTGTAACTAACGAGTAGATCATTACCTGGTCACCGAAATAACAGGTAGTTTGGGGGTCCGTGATGTTTGGTAGGTTACCCGCCTATAGATCATATTATGAACTAAAATCTCACGTATGACCAACCCATGGCTCGTTCACTGTTCACGACGGACCTATCCAGGTCTATTCAGCTTCGCCTTCTGTTTTCCTCTCCGGATAAAAATTGGACAGAATAAAGAGAACATATCCAATAATTTTATTTCTTTCAACCCGTACTTCAATGGTGCCCACAAAATATCTAGATCTTCCGTAACAGCCAACCGCATCTCCAATTGAAATTATCAATGAATTGCCATGATAATTGTTTTGAAACTCACCAGGCGCCCGCACAGGAGCTAGTACTGAGAAGTGTGATTTGGAAAAGCCATGCAAAACAATGAGTCTACGCAGTTACCAAAATAAGAAAAAGGTTAGGTACACACAAAACTGAGACATGCCTAGACAACTCGCGACCGAAACGTCTGAGGATTGAATCATTGTTTCAGGTTGGTGCATTTGTATAGATACCTAAAATAAAAGTCGCCATTTTATTAGCATATGCCAGACACTGCGCCCAAATGCTGTAAATTATAACAGAGGCCTTACAAAGGCGGAAGCCCTCTGCTGAAATCTTTGGTGTTTTAGGCAACCTGTGACCTTTAGCTCAGCTCCGATGTTCCGCTAATATTTTTTATCGTCTTGCGGGTAGTCATAACTACAAAGTGAATATTTATAGGAACGCTTGGCCTAAAGCATCTTTTCTCACTCACTATTATTCATGACTCCATTCGTGAACCACCCAGTGAAACGATACAAATCTACGGCAATCCGAGAACCTTTTGAGTATCTGTACTTACTTTTCGAGATTTAAAGGCCCACGCGATTTGCATATCTGCTTTGAAATGTTCTTGCTATGTATTACTCATGTTGTGATCGCTACCTATATTCGTGGAAACAATTACACGCACATGTTTTGCGGTTGGGATTCTATAATATGCCCATCAAGGTTTTCCTGAATGGTATATTTTTCTGTTTTTTGGTAAATACGTTTGGTGCTGCGCTCAGCTGGTATTATCAATACGTCGATTGTATTATATTGCCTACATTACACGATGCGAGATCTACAAGAAGTGCAGGATTTCTGAGGCATGGAAGTGAAATTTTTTACTTCCAACATGGACCTAAGCCTGTCCCCAGTGTTACAAAGGCATCTCTAGTTGGCGGAGCGTAGCTGTTGAGCCGGAACTGAACGAACTCTCCCCAAAAACAGCAGCCCTTCGAAAAACTTGTGCTGTTAATGTAAAATGCAGCGTTTTTATTGGTACCAAATTTTAAGCATATGATTACTGTTTCTACTCGTTGAAAATTCACTTTGGTTGGTTAATCAGGAACCATTTTTCCTTTCAATGAATAGCCCGTAGCCCACAATATTATGAATGATGTGTTTGATGAAGAACATTGCCCTAAATAACAAAAAGTTTCCTCTCAACTTCAATCCTTGCATCAGAAGGCTGAAACACCTAATGAACATATGCAGAGAAGTATCTATCAATAATCTGTAGCCTGGAATAGGCACATATCTCTCTGTGTGTACCTTGCGTTTGCAGCTAATTTATTTCGATCTTGGTGTTCTGCCGAGACCTGAAAGAACTATTACGCTAACTTGTAAAGTTGAATTGTAAAGTATATTACGAAAAAAAAATTGGCCGCGTATCTGCTCCTTCCGTTGCAAATGTCGTCAAAAGACGATAGTATTTGTAGACATTTGCCAAGGAATCGCCCCCGTTTGCTTTCCCGCTCACCTCTCATGCTGTTCCTGTTCCGTCGCGCTCATCCCAATGTAAACACACTAAAGGTTTGCTCAAGGAGATTTGAATTTACCGCGTTCCACTGCTACAGGCCGGAATCATCGATGCCAGCGCTGCAGTACGGCGGAGACGCGCGTTATTCGAGGCGGCCGACTTCAAGGTTTATACAACCGCTTTGCTGTGCTCCACGTGCGTTCCAAGCAGAACGTGGAACCTAGCTAGTGGAACCTTTCGTTGCTGTTGCCGCGTGATTTCTCATATGCCGCCAGGATGTGGCGCGGGCAACAGCAGGCGGCGGTTTTCTGCAGTATATGTAGAATATCATTTGCTATCAAAATACCAAGCATCCAGAATTTTTTTAAAGGAACACTGTAAATATCTCCTGTGTGCTAATTTCCTGTCTTATATTTGCATAATGTCTTGTTATTGTTCAACAAAGTTGAGAAGTATGAAAATATAAACTGGGCTTAGACGTTTACATTCGGCTGTGAGTATATAAGACTATTCCGCAGTGTAAATTTTACTTTGTCAGGGTGGCTGAATCGAGTCAGACAGACAGACGGACAGTCAGACAGACATACAGACAGACCAAGATTTCTCGGTTTATGTAGCCCAAGTTAGACTATCATCTTTAAAAGTTCCTGTCTTTTTGCTGCCGCCCCTTTCCATAGCCGCGATTTCACGTGCAGGGCCGGTGAACTTCCCAAGTATTGTAGTCCCACACAAGGGCCGAGCGCCAGGCCGAGGAGTCGCTCGTACCTATTTTATCGGTAGGTGCCCGGCGCAACCGAGGCACACGAATGCACATGGTGCCTTCCACAGCCACGGTAGACGCTAAACTCGCAACCGCCTGTGGCAGGATATGCCTCCAGACTTTTTCACCCGCAGCAATGGTGCAACGTGGCATGATGGCCGGGGACCCGCCAGATTGACAAGGGTCAGGGGTTCTTTGCAAGGGTAAAGGCAGCTTTTCAGGCGTGGATTCCCCTGTAAAGGGTCCGCACTCAACCAGGGACGCCTCTACCCATTAAAAAGAAACGCTGGGTGCCCGGCGGTACCGCGATTCGAACCCGGTAACTCCCGCATACGAGGCGAGTGCGTTACCTCTGAGCCATCACTATGGTTCAATGTGCCCGCTGTCGGAGGCACATTCCTGCGGAGGCACATGCTCGGAGGCCCATGCTTCCGGAGGCACATGCTCGGAGGCACATACCTCCGTAGGCACATGCCTCCGTTGATGGCACATGCTCTCACTGAAATACGTCTGATATTTTATACACTTTACACTTTAAAAGAAAATTATGCCAAATGAGCGGTCTTCTGCCGGTACAGAGTAACTGCTGAAATACTTCAGGCGATTCGTCAGTTTTCATATTGTGCAGTGTTCCTTTACAAAACCTTTCTTTTGTTTTTGTTTGGTTTTTGTGTCCCTCTTTGTAACTTCCAGTGTGATTGATTAGTTCTAGGTATTTTTCCGGCCTTATCATTTTTTTTTCAATGGTATATAAACTCCCATTGTTCAAAGAAAAGGCACATCGGCTTTACCCGGAAAGAAAGATGGAGAACCCAATTAGCTTATTCTTCCTTGGGGCCATTGCGCATATTTTGTCTCTTACTACAGCCCAACGCGGGTCTCCACAAGTACCTGAAGCTCTTCTTACCAACCCTCCTTTCAGGGTAAGTTTCTTATTTACCGGTTTGCTCTTTCTTTTGACATAATATTGTAAAGGCGTAATTTGGTCCAGTATCTGCCGCTACGGTAGCATGATTTCGCAGGGAAAAGCCGAGGCGTTGAAGAGGTTTTAAAGTTAACTGATTTAATTTACTGGTAACATTGATGACACTTAGCACTTACAAGCTTGAAACAATTACACTTATTATATAGATGAGAAAGACAGTCAAAAGATTAAGAGTACTTAGCGGGACATGGCTGACTGGATCTCGATCTCCCGGCGGGAGGGCATGACGACGAGCGGCAGAGTTTCTGAAGTGAGTCCTGGTGCAGGCCACCCGCCGCCCTCAATAGCCAGCGGGACCGCGTTATATTCGCTTCAAGCCGTCCGGTGGGGGACGTATTGGGGGAAAAAGTGAATCCTGGAGAGTGCGGACGCAATGGAACAAGGCTTTCTGCAGCCAATCGGGGAGACGCTTCTTTGCTCCAATCAGCCATGTTCCCGCCAAAGTGGGTAGGAAAAATCAAACACAGAGGACACGAAGTTCGAACTCGAAGGCGCCCGTTTCCCGCAAAAGAATTACTGGCGAGAATAAAGTAGTGCATACAAACTCGAAAGGGGAAAATACAGGCGGTCGTTTGAATCAGACCGAGGGTTCGGAGCACAGAGCGGCCCGCGTAGACGCAACGGTGGGTCGGAGACGCCACTGCACGCGGTAACCTGAGATGGGCCGATGGCTCGTTCCCTTCAACAGTCGCGTACTCCTGGTCGGCCGACGGGCAAACACACGCGCCGGAGCCGTTTCTCAGAAAAAAGGTGGCCAGGGGCCAGCCGCGTCCGAAGCGTTTTCACACAAAACACTTGGGAGGAAGAGCCCTGGCGGCGGGAACAGAACTCAAAACAACCAGAAATCATCAAGAGACCTCCGCTTCGCGACAATATATTAGAACCCTCTATACAGATTATTTTTGGCGCTCTTTATCTATATCACTTCTCAGCTGCGCGTGGGGATTCAAGATAATGAAAGATATTCTCATAAGTGGCACCTAGTTGAAGGTCGGAAATATATATAAGCCTGAAGCAAACACGATACACCATTCAATAAAATTTTGCTGGAAATCTTGTGATCGGTATTGTTTAACCGTGTTATGAATTTTCTCATAAGCAGACCTAATTTTGATGCAGTGGTTATCTTCCTTCTCCAGCATACGTCGATAAATTCCATCTTGTAGGGGCGAACTTCTCTGAAATAATTATTTGGTCATATAGGGGCTTCAATATAAATAAACCAATCACTTTCTTGCAAGCTCTCCACTTCAACAAAGCCGTTTCAAACCACTGTGCCCTGATACGGCATGAATTTGCTCATAAAGGTCCATCATTCATCATTACGTTTATGCCTTGAAAATTCTTTTTCCCTTTAAATTTGCCCGAAAACTCTACAGCAGTCTACCAGATCTTGTGTTTCAATTTTACGCTTGCAAGCCTGCACTGTCTTGTAGTGTATTGCTGGTTTACGCAATGAACAATTCTTCCCAGCGAAACTCACCGAGGCTTATCTTCCAAAGTTTATTGTTGAAGGTCCAGGGGCGGAGCACCTTAAGGCCGAGGCTTCTCCATCCGGCTTCCGGCTTCTGTTCTCACGGCACAGTACCGCGTAAATCGAAAGATCTGTGAACAAAAGGTTCACAAAAGGTTAACAAAACAAAATAAAAGGTTCAGAAAAGGTTAAAGAGAACGAGAGAGAGAGAGAGAGAGAGAGAGAGAGAGAGAGAGAGACGCACAGCACTGTGTAAATCGAAACATCTGTGAACAAAATATTCACAAAAGGTTAACAAGAATAGAATAAAACGTCCAGAAAAGTTAGAGAGAGCGAGAGAGGCAGAAGGAGAGAGGGAGGCAGGAAGAAAAAGAGAGAGACGCGCAGCACCGTGTAAATCGAAACATCTATGAACAAAAGGTTCCCAAAAGGTTCATCATCATCATCATCATCACCAGCCTATCTACGTCCACTGTAGGGCAAATGCCTCTCCCATTAATCTCGAATTACCCCGCTCCTGCGCTAACTGCGACCAATTTACCCCCGCAAACTTCTTGATCTCATCGGCCCATCTAACATTCTGCCACCCCCTGAGACGCTTGCCTTGTCTAGCGATCCACTCCGTTACCCTTAATGACCAACGGTTATCTTGCCTTCGCATTACATGCCCTGCGCCCGTCCATTTCTTCTTCTTCATTGCTACTAATATGTCCATAACACGTGTTTGTTCCCTGACCCACTCCCCTCTCTTCTTCTACCTTAATGTTACCTCTATAATCTTCCGTTCCATTGCTCGCTCAGTGTCCTCAATTTAAGTGGAACCCTCTTAGTGAGCCCAAAGTTTCTGCCCCGTAGGTGAGTACCTGTAAGATGCAGCTGTTATACACTTTATTCTTCAGAGACAATGGTAGGCTGCCATTTATTATCTGAGAATGTCTGCCGTATGCACTCCACCCCATTCTTATCCTTGTAATAATCTCTGGCTCATGGTTGAAATCCGGGGTCACAACTTGGCCAAGTAGATATATTCACTTACCACTTCCACTGCTTCGCCACCTATCTGAAACCGTTATGCTGTCCCGAGGTTATTGATCATTACTTTTGTTTTCTGCATAGTAATTTTAGGCCCACAGTTCTACTGTGTTTGTCCAGTGCGGAAAGCATTCTTTGCAATTCGTCCCCCGGGTTACTTATTAAGGCAACGTCACCAGCAAATCTGAGGTTACAGAGGTGTTCTCAATTAACTCTTCCGCCCACCCGTTTCCAATCAAATTTTCTGAACACTTCTTGTAAACATGCTGTGAATAACATTGGAGAGATTGTGTCTCCTTGTCTGACGCCCTTCCTTATAGGTATTTTACTTCTTTCCGTATGGAGGATGATGGCAGCTGTGGACCCATTGTAGATATTCTCTAGTATTCTTACATAATGCTCATCTACACCCTGGTTTCGTAATGCCTGAATGACTGCTGAGGTTTCGACCGAATCAAATGCATTCTCGTAATGACTGAAATCTAAGTTTGCAGAAATGCTGTTCGTGATTACCTTGGTAAGTACCTTGTAGACGACTGACAGTAAGTTGATCGGCCTGTAATTTTTCAAGTCCTTCATGTCACCTTTCTTATGGATTAGGATGATGTTCGCGTCCTTCCAAGATTCCGGTACACTTGTGGTGATTAGACATTAAGAATACAAGTTTGCCAGTTTGTTAAGTACAATTTCTCCGCCATCCTTCAGGAGGTCTGTCGTTATCTGATCCTCACCAGGTGCTTTGCCCCCTTTCATTTCTTTCAAAGCCCTCCATACTTCTTCGGTCGTTACTGGTGGGATGTCTATCTCCTCTGAACTACTGTCTCGTTCGGCATTATCCTGTATGTCCCGGCTACTGTACAGATCCCTATAGAACTCCTCGGCCACTGTGACTATTTTATCCCTATTTGTGATGACATTGAATTGCTTGTCTCTAAGTGCATACATTTGATTTTTCCCCACGCCAAGACGCCTCTTCACTGCTTTCACGCTACCTCCGTTCTTTACAGCGTATTCTACTCTCTTCATGTATACTTCCGTATGTCAGCTATCTTATACTTATCGATTAACTTCGAAAGATCCGCTAGTTCTTTTCTATCAGCTGCGGAGGAGATTGTCATGGTTGGCCGTTTCCTAATTGGACCTTCCTTCTCCTGGGAACGTTTACCAGTATCCTGTCTAGCCATCGTGCTCCCAACTTCTACTGCACACTCAGTGATCATGCGTGTAAGGTTGTCGCTGGCTTCCTGTGTCGTAAACTGTGCTTCCTGGGTCAGAGCTGAATATCGGCTCTGCAGCGCGATCCTGCAATTCTTCTGCTTTACGTGTTACTGTTAACTCAATAATCGGCTTCTTTCGTACTAGCTTATTGCGGTTCCTCCTCAAATCTAGCCTAATTCGACATCTTACCATACGGTGGTCACTACACCTTACCCTTCCCAGAACTTCCACATCCGGCACGACGCCAGGATTATCGCATAATAGGAAGTCTCTTTCATTTCTATGCTCCCCATTCGGGCTCTTCCACGTCCCCTTCCGTTCTCTCGTTTGCAGAAGAAGGTATTCATGGTGCTTAGGTTATTCCGTTCTGCGAACTCGACTAGTAGGTCCCCCCTTGCTATTTCTACAGCCCAGACCATAATTCCAAATGCTCTGTCTCCAGCCTGATTCTTGCCTACTTTAGCATTGAAGTCTCCCATAAGTACTGTATACTGTGTTTTTACTTTAGTCATTGCCCATTACACATCTTCATAGAAGCGTTTCACTACCTGGCCGTCGTGTAAATCGAAGCATCTGTGAACAAAAGGTTCACAAAGGTTAACGAGAACAAAATAAAAGGTTCACAAAAAGTTAGAGAGAGAAAGAGAGGGAGGTGGGAGGAAGAGATAAAGAGGTACGCACAGCCCCTTGTCAATCGAAGCATCTGTGCACAAAATGTTCACAAAACGTTAACAAGAACAAATAAAAGGTTCACAAAAGGTTTGAGAGAGAGGGAGAAAGAGAGGGAGGGAGAGAGAGAGAGGGAGAGAGAAAGAAAGAGAGAGAGACGCACTGCACCGCCTAAATCCAGACATCTGTGAACGAAAGGTTCACAAAAGGTTAACAAGGACAAAATAAAAGGTTCACAAAAGGTTAGAGAGAAATAGAGAGAGGGAGAAGCACAGAAACGTGTAAATCGAAATATCCCTGAACAAAATGTTCACAAAAGGATAACAATAACAAAATAAAGGTTCGCAAAAGTTAGAGAGAGGGACAGGGGCGGGAGGCAGGGAGCGAGAGATAAAGAGAGAGAGAGGCACCGCACCACGTAAATCGAAACATCTGTGAACAAAAGGTTCACAAAAGGTTATAAAGATTGACAGAGACTTCTCCTCGGAGGGCCGCGCTGCGCATGAGCGAGGAACATTGAATTGGATTGTATTGGATTTTATTTGTATTGTACTGGATTGAATTGGATTGGATTGGGTTAAATTGAATTTTATTGTATTGTATTGGATTGGGTTGGAAATCGTTTTAGCAGCACTAAGCACACTCACGGGTGCTTTACGGTAAGAACGGTCCCCAGTGCTTCGCCTACTCGTCATGATTCACGTCGTGGAGATGCGTGAATTTTTTTTTACTGGCGTTTGATCCTTGCCCCTAATTTGTTGCTGTGGTTTTTCGCAGAGAGTCCACTTTCCTGAAACCAAACAAAACTGTTGAGGTGATAAGGGGGTTTTAGCGTCTTCCTGTGCTACTTCTCAGAACTTTCCCCTTCGCCACTTGGATAAGAATACCCTTATAAGATGCTTGTAATACGAATATTTATTATTCTTTTGTGGGGACATCTAATGCAGCTTCTAAACATCTTCACTCCGTGAGCGTATATCTGACAAAACTTAAGTTTCAAGCAAAGCAATTGTGTCTGACGAATTCAAGCAATGTGGAAGAGTGCAGTTGGTAGGGCCCATGGAGAAACTGAACTGTGCTGATTAAGTTGATTGGGACGAGAAATAAAAAAAAACACCACGACGGAAGGTAAGACTGCCGTCTTTTTTATATTACGGAACCATTGTATAACGGTTTCGGTTATTAACACGTGTAATTTCATTACCTCTACTGGAAAACTTATATGGGAAATATAAAGAAGGGTGGATTATGAGGCAGTTGAGCTTTTATGGCACCTTTAGCGCTTGTTTTTCTTCACTTTACAGCTCACTGAAGCTCATTAAGGCGGAAGTCACTGATCCTACGTTCGGTCATCGTTTCGTACCGTTATCGTTCCCTATCCGCAATGCCGTATCCTCAGTCTACTTCCCTGGACTCTGGCCATTTCCTTCAAGTGAATCCCACCCCTTCATTATGACATATATACAGTACTTTTACGATCAGAGGCATTCAGAGCCTTTTCAAAGCTTTAGGTTAATTCTTCTCGTGGTCACGTAAGTGCGGCTAGCTTTTTTATAAAGGCCGAAATATTTAAAAAACACTCCCAATGCCAAATTCGACTCCAGGGTAGAAGCACTTGAAACATCTGAGGTTTTAGGGGCGAAGAACCTTAGGGGCTCGGGCGGTTGGCGTCTCCCGTAGTCGTCGTGTCATGTAGTCACGATACTAAAAACACCGGGACACTCGTTTTCCAACGGCTCGCGCTAGAACGTAACACGCACTGAAAGTGTATACATAGATAAAAGGGGCTCAAAAAAATCTTCCATGATTTAAAGATTTGTGAAACGCTCCCTGTCAGCTAGAACAATCGTGAAGCCCAAGGACAAGCTGTTTCTAGACGAGTTATAATTTGTGTTACGCTCAAGTACCCACACGCTCTCGACGATAGGCCTCATCTGGACGGGTGGTCGGTCGAAGCAAGAAAAAGCATACTTCCCTCATACTTACTCACGCCATATAGCAAAGTCAAAGGAAAGTTATGAAACCACGGAAAAATAAATGGTCTGCCAAACACGGAATAAAGAGAAGAGATCGTACGGGATAAACCAAACTCAGTGCAGCTTCGGAGATGCTAAAGAGGTTTGTCGAAACTTAAGCAAGGTCGGACTGACCGGACCAACTAGATGCGAAATGCGCTGTTATTTCAGAAGACATGGGGGGGGGGGAACGGGCGCTTAACTGTTCTTGTGTATATTCGGAACGAAATCAAGCAACGAACGTTTTAGTAATAACAAACACAAGCTGCGCGTTTACTTTACGCTTTGGTTTCTACTTTTCGATTTCAACAAGCAGCTGATCTCTCGGCAGACGCATTTTTTAGTAAGTTCACAAGCGATAAACGGTGTCGTTGGAAGAGTGTGGGATCTGATTAGGCCCTTTGATTTCAGCTTGTGATAGATTCTGCAGGCTCTCTGTGTCGTACGATGAGGTTTCGAAGACGCGTTTAGTCCCGGACGCGTATTAGTGTATAAGCCCGTCTCCGCGCTGCTCGCGAACGATATATGTCGCAGATGACGGATTGCGAGCGCTCACCTCGCAACATGGCGACCCAGCATTAAATTTTTTGTCGTGTGCTGATGCCACCATAGAATTTCGCAGTATCCATCGCACTTATTTTATAGAGTGTTGGTGAAATTTATGCCGCACTGGCTTTTCAAGGGTAGTGATCAATATTTGAGGTATGAAGTGTAACTGGCGTGATCAGGTATGAGTGGTCTGCTAGATTATGTAAGCGCACAAAACCGATTTACATCATCGTGTATAGCCGTATGACCATCTCAAGCAACACTGCTTGCGGTGATACTGTTAGCAAATTTCTGGGGAGCGGAATTACAATCAGCTTCATGCATATACCGTTTTCGCGACGCCGGCCTGTGACACACGTCCGGCGCTTATACGGACCCAATGTACCGCAATAAGGTCGCGTCAGAAACATTTACACTCTCCTGAATACACCACATTTGAGAACAGAGTGACTGCTCCATATAAGTATTGGCACGGTCGTAGGGGATGACATGGGCTTTATTTAAGAAGAGGCGGGCGGTGCTCAGGGAATTCGTAGGCGGGGAGCGTTCAGCACAGAGCGAGTAGCGCGCAGCACCGTCTTGCTTCTCTTCTACCACTCGCAGCCAGTCAGTTCGTTTTCGTTGTATTCTCGGTAGTCTTGTGCCTTCACTTTCCGTCATAACATTTTCCCCCGGGGCAGAACAAGCTCGCCCAGCGAGTTGAGGGGTGCGGGAGTGAGCGTTTATGCGAGCTACATGCACTACCTGCGTCCTGCTTGAGCGGCGACCATTAGACGGGACTTTGGCGACGACATAGTTGACATCGTTGAAGCGGGAGAGCACCACGAACGGTCCGGAGTAAGTGGAGAGGAATGTTTGGTGTAGTCCATTCTTGAGCACCGGAGTCCATAGCCAAAGTTTTTCACCTGGAGTGAAAGCGACGGGAGGATGTCGGTCATTGAAGCAAGCCTTGGTACGAGCTTGCCAGCTTAGAGTACGAAGACGGGAGAGCCGGCGCGCTTCTTCAGCACGGCACAAAGTTTGGGCGAGTTAAAGGTGGTGATGTGGTGAGAAGGGCAAGATGCTGTCCGGAAATGTACGTGGAGCACGTACATACAGTAGCAAAAATGGAGCATAACCAGTAGTTTCGTGTTTGGCGGTATTGTAGGCGTACGTCACGAATGGTGGCACAGTGTCCCAATTCTTGTGATCGGAAGTGACATATATTGATAGCATATTGGTCAGCGTGCGGTTTGGGCGCTTCGTCAATCAATTGGATTGCGGATGGTATGCGGTGCTATGGCGAGATACAGAGCCATAAAGTCTTAATAGTTATTCTACAACATCTGCCGTAAACTGTCGCCCGAGGTCACTGATGATAACGCGCCGAGCTCCATTACGAAGGACAATAGAATACAGAAAGGAGGCTGAGACGTCCTCACCTGCAACGAGAGAGGGCGTCTCGACGTACCGTGTCAAGTAATCGACGCACGCGATAATCCACCGGTGACCTGTTGAAGACTTCGGTACAGGTCCAAGAAGATCTATTCCAACTTTTTTCAAATGGGGACCTAGGCGGAGTCACGGGATGCAGAGGTCCTGGCGAAGGGCTCCCCGAGCGTTTATGACACTGACATTGCGGGCAGCCGGCAACGTAGTGATTCGTATGTCGCCGCATTCCTGGCCAGTAAAAATTCTGTTTGAGCCGATGTAGCGTGCGCACAAAGCCCAGGTGACCCGCTGTGGGGTCGTCGGGCGTAGCATGCCAAATAGCGGCGCAAAGGCTATCGGGAATAACCAAAAGAACGCGGGCGCCATCCACCGAATAGTTCCTCTTGAACAACAAGCCGTCACGCACGACAAACGGGCACGATGGCTGCGCTCGCTGCGCTGGGTTAAACGTGGTTTTTAAAGAAGTATCCGTCAGTTGTTCTTCCTTCACGTTGGGGGCGGTTGGCACTGCAGTCGACCGACATGCCAGGCAGTCATCAAAGTGATCGTCGTCACACGGGTTCATTGGGACAGAAAGGCGTGACAGGCAGTCCGCGTCAGTGTGTCGCCGTCCGCTCTTGTACAACCCAGAAAAATCGAACTCCTGTGAGCGCAATGCCCAGTGAGCTAGCCGGCCGGATGGGTCATGCAGACCAACCAGCCAGCATAGTGAGTGGTGGTCCGTGACGATGAAGAAGTGGCGCCCATACAGGTATGAACGAAACCTATGAACGGCGAAGATCACAGCTAGATACTCAAGTTCAGTAACGGTGCAGTTACGTTCGGCTTTCGTCAACGTTCGGCTGGCAGTGACATGCTGTGCCCCGCCATGGAGCTGGACAAGTACAGCACCAAGGCCGACTCCACTGGCGTCCGTGTGAAGTTTGGTAGCGGCAGCTGGGTTGAAGTGGCGAAGAACTGGGCTTGAAGTAAGTAAAAACTTTAGTTGTTAAAATGCGGTTTCACATTCTGGAGTCCACCGAAAAGCGATGTCTTTCTGTAGCAGGCAATTCAGGGGGTGAGAAAGTGGGGCGAAATTTTTAATAAAACGTCGAAAATAGGAACAAAGGCCAAAAAGACTTCTGAGGTCTTTTGATGAACGTGGTGTAACGAAGCCTCGAACGGCTGAGATCTTTTGGGGGTCGCGCCGAATTCTCGACGAGAAGCCCCAGCACGATTGCTTGAAGTTCTGCCAAATGACACTTCTTTGACTTCAGAACCAACCCTGCTTTTTGAATCCTGTCAAGAACAGTGCCAAGGCGTTGGTTATGCTCGCTAAACGTCGTGCCATAGATTATGATGTAGTCCAAATAATACATACATATATCTTATTTAAGGCCGCGCAAAATTGTGCCCATAAACATTTCAAACGCCGCTGGCGCATTACATAGCCCAAAAGGCATGACGTTGAATTCTAATAGGCCGTCTGGGGCCACGAAGGCTGTTTTTTTCTTGTCGGATGAGTGTACCGGAATTTGCCAATATCCTGACGTGAGATCAAGACAGGACAAATATGAAGCGGAATGAAGGCAGTCGATAGCGTCATCGATGCGTGGTAAGGGATATACGTCCTGTTTGGTGACAGGATTCAGACGACGATATCCAACACAAAATCGCAATGAATTATCTTTTTTGTTTACCAAGATCACTGGTGCGGTCCAGGGGCTTGAGGACTCGCAGTTCCCACCTTTGCTCACATCTCTTGCACCTGGTCATTAATTATTTTCCGTTGGGAAGGCGACACTCGATGTGGCTTCTGCTATAGGGACCGGGCGGCCGTTGTATGGCACCACCGTCGCTTCAGCGAACAGCGCCGCCCGTGGCGAACCGCTCGTCAGTGGAATGCCGGCGGCGTTCAGCGCAGCGTAACTGTGCATGGTTTTCTGTCGTTTTTCTGCGGTGCGGCTTGCAAAGCGTACGTAACCCCACGTGCATTTTTCAGATCGGTAAATCTTGAGTGTGGACATGACGTTTACGAGTCATGCCATGTGTGTGATTTACGCCCATACTCAGTATTTACAAATAGCAGACGACACTCAATGCGCCAAGCTGGAAGTCAAGCTGGAAGTGAAAGTCCGTTCCTTCATGCAATTTTTTGATGCCTGCATGCAGTTTCGCGTATCGAGGAGTATACTGCAGCTAAATTCTCCCACAAAGCCGGTGTGTGCAACTGATCTAAGAATGCTGCGGCGCTGGCCTTGGACAGTCGATGACGAAAAAACGTCGACGTCGTGCACAAGCGAAAGACAAAGTAGGAGGGTGTCTTCTAAGATTTACCTGAAAACAGAAATTGGGATGGACGACGCTTCCGTAACTTCATTACCTACGGCTGAAACGTGTTTAATTTCACAGAAATGCTCTTACTACACTCATCGGGAATAGTTGATAGAATAAATACCGCATGATAGTAAAACGTTATTGTCTTGTCGTGGAGAAGCATTCCTTTACAAGAATAGCAATTGTTGCTGGCTAGTTGGTAAATGGTTTTTCAAAAACCAATTCTTGTGTGTCTGAAGGACGCAAGACAGGAGGGTGCCCGAAACCTGTACTCAGCTTCACAACTGAATGCTGCGGTCGGTTTAGAAGCTGCCACCTATATACGCTTGAAAAATCATGCACAGCTTCGTCTAACGACGATGAGGGTTTATCGCAAAGCTCTATCGTATGGGTTTCTTTGGTTGCCTTCTGGTTTTATACTTTGACTAGTTGGCGTCGAATTTGACCAGCACGCAGTTTGGTGTTTTGATCGCAGCGCCTTTGACTTTGACCATTTCCCACTCGATTTCGCAGGGAGAAAGCTTTGCGTTCAAATAATCATTAGACGGAGGGCTAGATGATTTTGCTGTTTAATTTTGAACTTCCATGCCCCCCTCTCCAAATCTAAACTTTGGCCAGCGTGTCGGATATATGTCTGTGCTGGACGACTCGAGCTGATGCACCCATATTTGAGGCAATTATTCGCGCGTTTTTGGTGTCTTCACCAGGCATTACACGATTTTTTAGGTACTCTGTAAAGAATACTTAAGCATTAAAAAACACCGGCTGACGTTAACGCTGCCACATGTTTTAACAATCGGTGCCAGCCTTTATTCTACGCAGGTGGTAAAACGGGAAGGGGAGGAGGGATGGTGCATGGTTTGTAGCTCGGGCTGTTGAGTTGATGAATAACTTTGGCTCTTGATAAAATGACTACCACAAATGTGTGATTTCCACTTCGGCTTTCAGGCTCCCATGCTGTCACAGTGTCGCTTACCAAAACCGAAGGCACAAAACTCACGGTTACAGGAAGTGTAAACTACAGCAACATTTCAACGGCTACACGGTAATCTACACGGTAATCCAACGGCTACACGGTAAGGCACGGTATGCAGGTGCCTTACTATTTAAAGCACGCGCATCAAGGTATCTCAGCGCTAAGGCTAGCGTGGAAACCGTAGTCATTGAAACCAGTAAATATAATTTAAAGTGGTAGAAATTAATAATAATATTGCTAATAGTTTTATTCCTACTCGGATCGCGCGGAGCCAGGCGCAGAGCGCTGCAAAAAGTGCTCGTGTCAATGTAGCCCATTCCCAACCTTACAAGCATCCAATACGTTTGCGTAGCCGTTAGTGCATTTAAGAAGAAAATAATACTACTAATAGTAGTTTTATTCGTACTCAGAACGGGTGTAGCCAAGCGCAAATCGCTGCAAAAAGCGCTGATGCCATTGCAGCCGATACCCAACTTTAGAAGCGTCCGACACGTTTACGTAGTCATTACTGCATCTATGAACCCAACATCTGTCTAGACTTTGTTTCACCGCACATATACACTCACAACACCACCAAAACATTCAAAGCACCGAAGCAAACACGACAAAAACAACGGGAGGCTGTGTAGTCCAATGCACCGGCTCATTCCACTGACGAGGGGAGCACCGAGTGGTGGCGCCACCCGTCCAGCTGCCCGGTCCCTATATAGGGGTCGCATCGCCAGTGTGGATTCGATCCTGAAGCCGGGACGCAGGAACGGGAAAGGAATGATCGCCCTCAGCAAAGTCGAAAGTCGACACATAAGGAGTGAGCGTTTTCAATATGTAGTTCGCAGTGCTGGCACTGTTCGACGGATGAAAGGGAGTTGTTGATCAAGAGCCTAAAGGCGGCGGTATAGTCAGGTTTTTCTGTCGTGGTATGGTCGGGGTTGTGATTAACCGCTTGAATGGCGACGTTGACTTGTTCCTCGAAGCTGGCAATCTTGAATCCCCAGGGAAGAACTACTGGCTCACTAGATGCATTTACTGCCCACACATGACTACGTCCTTCTGCGGCCGCGACCACAGCTCGGGGTACGAAAATATTTTTCTTGATCATGTTATTTGCATCGCCTTCAATTAAATATAGCAGCTTTCCGAACGAAGAGGAGCAGAGTTTACCTGAACAAACGAAGCTGCCATAGCTGGTAACAGGGTGTCTTCAATAACTGAAAGCACACCTGCGCTGGTCTCGCTGGGATCGTGAACTCGCGCGGGCAGAATTTCACCGTGGAGAGAAATTTCGCCAAAACCACAGTCGAGCGTAGCTCCGCTGTCGGGTAGGAAATATATAGCCAAAATAACGTCATGGGTAGCCTGCGCCAGCGCAATAAACTCCATACGGAGTGCCTCTTCACCAAGCGTAATTGTCGTAGAACAAACGCCGACAGCGCGCAGATGCTCACCCTCGACACCGCGGAAATGAGCGTTGCGATAACACGCAAACACAACTATGTGGCCAAGACGATTCTTGAAAGAAAGACTCATAACCGAAACTGTGGCACCAGTGTCCACTTAAGCTAACGATTCCACGCCATTCACACTAACAATCCCTTTGTTTTTCGTCATTATGACAGGTGGGGGAATTGGTGAAAACGACCGTCTCGTGACCTCACCCCCGTAGGTCGCACAAGCTAGTTTCCCAGCGTCGGCGAGCGAAACCTTCCGCGCGGCGAGGGTGATCGCGCTTGGTGCGTACGCGAGGAAGAGAAGCTGTGGTCGGACACGGGCGAGTCGTTGCGCATGTTGCTCGATTGGCTGGACCGGTAGAAAGTGGAAGTCGGTGTAGTCGCTTCGTAAGGCGGTTTGTTGCGCATTGCCCTAGGTGGTCTCGTGAAGTCTCCTTGGGGCTGCCGTAGGCAATACGGACAAAATCGGGATATGTGACCAGGGAGGTCACAGTTATAACAAAGAGGAGACGGTCGGGGCGCAACATATCCTTGGAGGGGTTTTTTGTGGTCATCGGGTGGTCGGCGCGGAGGGTCACTTTTGGAGGATGCAAACCTCCGAAAAGGAGACCGATTAGCGAGGGCGCCAGAGCGTTCATCCCGAAAACTGGTTGGCCGACACCTCGAACTGTCCTCATACAAGGGCATTGGAGACTCTTCTGGTGACTCTTGCAATGCGCACTGATGGTAGACGGGCGGACTGGAGCGGGACAATGATGGCAGGGCGAGTCGCGGCAGACACTTTGCTGGCCAAGCGCTTCTCTAATAATTCTGCGAACCAGGGACGCGATATCTTCTGAAGCGTTCGAATTCAAGTCCACACTCACTATGGTGGTGACGTTTGCGAGACGACCGAACTTGGGTCCAATTCGCCGCATTTTCAGTGCCTCAAACCCCCTGCAGGGGCGAATCACGTCCTGTGCAGAAGCGTGGTCTTCCGTCGTTATTGAAAAGTTGTACGCGTCCTCTGCAATTCCCTTGAGCAGGTGACCCACCCGGTCCTCATCGGACATGCCGCGATTATCCAAGCGGCACAGCTTGAGCACTTCCTCGATGTACGTTGTGCAGGTTTCTCCGGGAACCTGGGCTCGTTGCGCGAGAGTTTGTTCAGCCTTTTTCTTTCTGGCGCTTGGATCGCTGAAACACTTCTTCAACTCGGTAACAAAGTTATCCCGCGTAGACAACCTGTCCTCGTTGTTTTCAAACCACACAAGGGTGTTTCTGTCAAGAGAGAAGGACACGTTGGTGAGCAGTGACGCCGGGTCCCAGTGGTTGTACTGGCAGACCCTTTCATAATGTTTCATCCAGTCTTCTACGTCCTCATCCGGAGCCACAAAAAACATGCGTGGTTCCCTCTGGTGGGGCCAGACGCTCACCTTTCCTGGGACAGCGGCCTCAGTCGCTCGGGTGTTCGGCATGCCGGTCTGTCCGCGGGGGGGGGGGGGGGGGGTAGCCAGTAATCCGCCTGCTCTGTCAAAAGTCATCGGTTGTTTCCAGGGGGGTTGTCGATACCCCGGTACCTCTGCCAATTGACACGGTCGTAGGGGATGAGATGGGCTTTATTAAAGATTAAAAAAGAGGCGGCCCGGTGCGCAGGGAATTCGTAGGAGGGGAGCGGTCAGCACAGAGCGAGTAGCGCGCAGCACCATCTTCCTTCTCTTATACCACTCGCGGCCGGTCTGTTCGTTTTCGTTGTCTTCTCGCCTAGTTTTGTGTCTTCACTTTCCGTCTGAACAATATGTATTTACAACGCACACAAACGGTGAATCTCAGTCATGAACGTGTCGCAAAGGCAGCGGCGACAGTGGTGAGCGGGCCGGAGGCTCCCGCGTCTACTTTCGTAACGGGCCGGGGGATTTCGGTGGCGCCCCGAGAGGCATGTGCTCGAGGCTATGTGACCTCCCTTCTACTTTCAGAATGCCGAATGAAATCTGCGTCAACTGTACCCTCAAATACCGGCGGAGCGTATGCGCACAGGCGAGCCAAAATAGACTGAGGGCCCGCGCGACTGAAAATTCGCGCATCTCCACGAAGTAAATCATGACGAGTGGGCGAGGCACTGGGGATCGTTCTTACCGTAAATAACCCATGGCATTGCACACTCGCGCATGTGAATGAGTGACAACGCGTGTGTACAGTATATACAATCCCAATCCAAACCAATTCGATACAATTCAAATTAAACCAATCCAATCAAATCCAATCAAATTCCAATCCGACGCTCCTCGCGCTTGCGCAACACTGTGTACACGGACGCCAAGCCCCGGACAAAGCGAGGTCCTAAGGTGCTTCGCCCCTAAAATAGTGCTTTGGAATGAGCCCAGGGTTCGTCATAACTTCTTGCACATTTCCCTGCAGCCATAACTGCATCTATGTATATCCCTTAGCAAGATAACTGCCATGCCTAGAATATTCACGGCCCCCCATTCTCGCCCTGACGACCATTGCCGCCATGTGCCCCACCATTCTTCCCAATAGTGATCTGGCCTATATGCCATGCCCTGCTTTTGGCATTGTGGGGTCCCCGCTTCAACACCCCGACATGACAGCGGGCAGACGTATTTGCCATTCCCGGCATTGGGCGAATTTATGACCCGGAAGAACGTACGTGAGCATATTCTTCCGCAAAATAAAGCTTCTTGGTCCTGTGCAAAATTTGCGGAAACAATCTAACACAGTACCAGAACGACCAGGCATCCAACAGACCAAAATGAATGAAAAATAAAACTTCATGAAGCATAAGCTTTTCTCTTTAGGGAAGCATTCTGTGGCTTGCAAGGGGGTTACGCAAACCTATTGGAATATTGGTCGAGACAAAGCACTGAAGGGGCCGATTGAGGGGCCCGAAGCCACGTTTGGGTGAGCTCAGAACTAAAACAAAACATGTCTAATTTTGACTACCTGAACACTGATAACGTACGTAGGCGAGATGTCATTTTCTATCACCCCAATCCAAAGGGGAAACCTTAAGTAAAGCTCAGAACAATCAGTAAGTGGGGAGGCAAGTTACGCACGCGTCAGGCCCTCCTGTCACAAAAAGTGTATCCGTTCCGAGGCTTTAAAACGCATGTGCTGATGAACACCAATATCCTTGCCACAAGGCTTTCTTTGATTCTGTTTCCTTTTTTCGATGCAGACGGCCTTGTGACTGAGACCACCGGTATAATTTTACTTATAATGACGTCATGTGACAACATATATGTCTGGCGCTCCTGACCTCCAATTACTTGCTGCACAGAAAGCACCTATCTCTTCCTCGTCAACGATGTATCCGCTGTGAAATCAGGGGTCCCGATGACGAAATTGGGTGAACGGTGTTGATGAGAGGTGTTTTGAAATTCATAGTCTGTGTTCTTAAAACGCGAAACCACAATGATCACCCTTTTGGTTTTCTCGTGGCAATGAGAGTATTGGTAAGCTGGGCTCTGAAGGTAGCGCGACCACGCTAAAGATCACCAGGCAAAAAGAACTAATCCCGAGCCATCGAATTGTGCGTGCCTTTTTGGCAAAATGTAGCTGCCGAGCGTTAACATCAAACATTTTTAAACGTAGCGTGTCTTTATAATCGTTTTTGGTCACAACACTAGGCTCGCCTAATTCAGATGACGGATAAGAACAACATATAGACGGCGCGGAAGCTGATTTCTGCATATTTTCTCTTTCCCTGCCATTCACTTTCACAACCGTAGTCACACAAATATTGCGCAGCACTCTGGGAAATCTCACGCACCGATGTCGCACAACGCAGTTTACACCAGCAGGTTTACTCCGCTGTTCTTCCAGCAACACGTAATGTGATTGCGGCTGCGCAAGTTAAGCAAATTGGGGAACCATTAGTCACTACCGTGCGTCGTCAACCAGTTGACGTCACATGCATGTTCTTCCCCGCCTAACAACTTTTCATAAATAGTGCCATCGTCCCATCACGCGCGATGAACGTCTTTGCAGCCCCAGTAATTTTCTCGCCGCATCGATTACCATCACCAGGTCGGCATTATCACTCATCATACTAATCAGAATCAGAATCAGAATCCGAAAACGTGTGTATTTGTTCAGTGAAAATGTGTACATGAGTGACCATACAGAAACAGTTCCCAGAGCCAAGGGCTGAAAGGGGACCTCCTGTAAGTAAGCCCATAGTCAATGGTACATAAAATATTGGCAGTAGATTAAATAAATCGACAAAATTAACATGTAAACAAGGGCAACAGAAGACAGACAGTTGCAAATGAACAATAAAAAGTGCAAATGTGGTTAAGCCTGCCGATAAAACTCAAGAATGCCTGTTTTAAATTCATGTAATGACGAAGAGAGTTTAACGTTATTTGGCAGGGCATTACAAAGCACGAGAGCTACAAAGTGGGCAGTTTGTTTTCCATAAGTAGTCTGGGCGATGGGTAAGAGCAAGTTATGATTAGAGGAAAACGTAGTGGAATTTAAGTGAACAAGACTTGACCGAGTGAAAACATTCAATGGAACCATGGTATGTTTTCACCTAAACGACAAGATTGTTAGGTTATATTTAAATAATTTATTGATAGATAATATACTCAACTGCAGAAGCAGTGAAGGAGCATGGGTGAGGAATGGTCTATAAATCCGTGTACGAATGGCCTGATATTGAATATGTTGTAATGAAATCAATTATCTGGGGTACGTGTTACCCCATGAAGATAAGCAGTACGTAAAATGGCTATGAATAAAAGCAGGTGGGCACTCGTTCTTGCTTCGTTCTTCCCGTTAGTGCAATCAGCTTTCCCCTGAAATAGTTGGTGATAATGACAACCACCTCTTTCGTAAAACACTAGCTACCATTGTAAAGTGTAAAGCCGGATCACTTTAAAGTATTTTTAGCTTTGTACGCTGAAGCTGTGCTTGTAAACCTACTAACAATGTATTGTTTTTTTTCTTTCCCCACCATGCACCATTTGCTGTTGAGTGTGATCCACTCCCCTCTGCAGGGCCATTTGGCCCTGAGGGTTTAATAAACAAACTAAACGTCACAACTACCAGGTTTCCCTCGTAGTACTCACATCTGCCATTCCATAAGGGGAATCAAGAATCTCGAACGCACGGTTTTATGGTTCTCAAACACGAAGGGCTAGTCGCCATATAGTTTCAGCGACGGTATGCCTGGAAATTTCTAATTTCGTTTTCAATGAAGACAATTTTGGATTAATAAACCCTTTTCACCATGTTCACCTTTCGCGTGGTAAAATGCTCGCACCAGCCCCTTGCTTTACTAATGCCCAAATTCTATCCAAAGGCCAAAGCCCCAATTCCGCAATTTGTTTCTGACGCACGAACAAAACAAATTCCACTTGTTATGCACTCGTTTCTATTCTGCATCCGCCTTTTCCAGTCAGACTTCTGTCGCAGATGTTCTTAACTGATTCTTTGTGAAACTAACGCACTGCCTGTTCGACAGCAGCCGCAAAGCTACTCAGTTTTATAAAGAAACTATGGTTGATTCCTCCGTCATAGGAATCAGTAAAACACGTAAGTGAAATGTGCAGTGAAACCTGCAGCTCAGCATAATTTGCGGGTTGGCTGCTGCTTTGTGGGTTCACTTGGTGAACGACGTCGTGCTGGCGGGTCACTTCGGCAAAGGTGTTCTGTCGTCATTTCCTTGACGGATATGAGGTCAGTGAAATATTCGTGTGTCCCGGCATAAAACATATTCGTGTTAACTTCTAAAACCTGAAAACGAACAACCTTAAGTATAACGTACTGTTTAGTACTAAAGGTTGCTTCTCCGCAAGAACACCCGGTGTGCAGGGGTGCACCCCTTAAAGGACGCTTGCTTCATTGTACCGGCGTCACTTCCGTGACGGATATGACGCCAGCGAAATCTTCTTGTATCCGGGAATAAAACACTTTCGTGTTAACAAATCCACTGATGGCTCCGGCTGTGTCTTCAGTACAATGCAAAATAGAAAGAATAATAGTATAAATAGCAAAAAGTTTATGGTGGGAAGTAGATTTTGTGCGTTATGTTAGATCTGAGTTTCATAATGCTCTTTTTCTCCATTTTTTATGCTGTTTTTAGAAGTATAACACTGCAGATTGTTGGCTTTCTGCCGGTTAAATGCTCATTATATACTCTTTTTTCAGTTTTACAACATGCCATCCCAAACGGTGTACACTGTTATGGGACCGGATCGTGACCACGGCGGTACCTTGTGTCTCAAGGACGTGATTACTGCATACTCTGATAGCCCGAATGTTTATGAAATCAAGCGACGGTATTTTTACAAAACTTACAACTACACGTGAGTTCCTGATACGTATAGTAAAATTATTGCGCGTCCTAGGGCTTCTTTTAATATTAACCGTTATAAAAAGGAATCTATTTGTCATTGTCGGCTGTTATTGGCCAGGAAGTGATCTTCAATGTTTTCTTTTCAGAGTACCGGTAGACCTTACAGGGAACCTTGGACCGCGCCAGGGAAGTTCTTATCCTAAAGACAAAGTTGCTGCCGTGGTGCTCAAATACAGTAAGGTGTCGCTACAATATTTATTTTTATTTCTCTCGTCTCATGGTGTGAAGTTCAAGAAAAATATACCGGGTGCTAAAGTCACCTTCGGCTGCTTTTTAAAGCATACCGAGTGTTTATCGCGTGGTATCCTGTTGGAAAATACGCGCAACGGCATAAAAGAACCAAACTTTTTAACACTACGTATTTTTAATATTGCGTATTAGTACTACGCATGGAAATGACTAGGAGGCCTCTTTTTATTTTTAGCCCTTTTACCTCTGACAAAAAATTTACATATGCGTTTTACCGAAATGAAACCTGTCAACATCCCAATTATGCATTTCGTCCAAATGCTTAGCCTTTCTCGTTCTTTAGAGGTTTTTATTTGTATTTGGTGCCTTGTTGTTTTCGTTGTCATCGGGTGAGGTCATTATCCAGGTCGACCTTGTTTATTCCGTTATCGTCACACTTACATACGTATAATTTCTTTGTTTTCCGTAACTTTTATTGCTCAAAATTCTTCTGACGACTTCCATCTATATTTTCGTTATAACAATCGAACGAATTTACTTCACCAAATAAGCATTTTTGTGCATACCCAGGGCGTTGCATCGTCGGTTTTTTTTTTCAGGATGGCTTTTTTGTGTGTTCCTTAATTTTTTAGAGCGTTGTTATGTGTTCCTTCATTGGGTAAGGATGTGATCACGATAGGCTTTACAAATTCGTTGGCTCCTTTTTATTATTTTGTAGGTCCATGTTTGTTGTTGATAGGCTCTCAATATTTAATTCGACCGAATTTGTATCTGACCTCTAATTAAGCGATTTAACACGTTAACACTAGCAATATTGCATTTCTGTGAAAATTCAGGGCATTACACGGTTCGCTATACCTCATTATTCTATTATGCAAGTTTCAGTTTTTATGGCCATTTCTTTTTACGTAGAGACTACGGCGTCAGAGGGCATTGTAGAAGAGTGGCAAATTTGGATTGTTGAATATATTTTTAATATTCCTTAGTTCGTATATTTCGTACCATTGTTTTTTTGTTTTATTTAATACTACCAATTATCTTTGTCTGCGCTAAAAAAACTGTCTAAGTGCGTTATATTCGCCAATTATGCATTTTTGTGCAACAAACGCAAGGTTTTACGTGGTTGGGGCTCTTCCCAACTTTTTGTGCGCGTTTTATTTTGTCTCCTCGGGGATCTATTTTTCACTGTACAAGAGTCGTGCTTGATAGAAACACTTGTCGATTACACTATTTTACCTTTATTATGTTTCGTTATTTTTGATGCTCACAGTCCTTCTATTTACAATAATAACTTACGGGTGTCTACACAAATTATGCAATTTTGTTCAAATGTATGGTGTAACATTGTTGTTTTAAGGTAATAGGTAAACGATGTGTCCGCATTAAAACCATCATTTTGACGGCGAAAGTGGCTATCTCATCTTGTTTCTTTAACTAGGTGCTATTTTCTGTTTAAAAGTAAGTGGCATGGTAGAAGCGGGTGATATGTAGGGGCAATGGCACCTTCGGTTAAACGCCGAAGTTGGTCCATCGCTTTCGCATGACTCCGAACTTACAGTTACAAGCTGTGGGTAATAATTTTTACTTTTGGTGTCCCAAACACGGATCAATAAAAAATTCAACATTTGAGAAGCTTTCGAAAAGTTACCAAGCTTTCAGTTACCCCTCCGCCAAATATTCATAACGTCAGATCGCCGTGCAATTTGTTTTAAACGTGCCAACACACCTTTCTGGCGAATAAGTATGCGCCTAAATGGAGCCAGTACGCTGTGTGTTCAACATTTTCTCAACAGAGATTTTCCTAGCAAGTTTAATGATTTAGTTATCGCGTTTGCAAACCTTTTTTCTGTGTCGCGCATTGTGTCCGCAGGTTTCTTTCGGTGCCTAGTATTCTCTTCACGAAAATGTAATCGTCACACTGACATATAGCTAGGCTTACTATAGTTACGATTGTCATATGGCGTAATTGAGTCATAGTTTCTCAAAAGCTGTAGATGATAGCCCCTTTTCAAATCATCTAGCCGGTTTGCAAAGAATGGGGTTAGCCACCGTAGTGAATCAGAAACACACGCGAAAGATCAGTGATGTAGAAGAGTGTTATGAGTTCGTTCTCGGAATGTGATACCGTATCTCTGAATTAGGGAGGAGCGACGGAAAATCAAACGCTTGGCCGTTGCGTAAATCCTCCCATTTGGTAGCGGCGGACATCACGGCGTATAGAATAACATGAATGGCGCGCATTGTCGTCAATTTTGGCTTTCAAGACACGCAAATATAAGCCCAAAATAAAATTACATAGCAGCAGATTGAATACTTTGATAATTTAGTATAGATTCATCCTTGCTCTTTGTTATCCACCCACCGCCAATTTGAAAGTCATTCCTTGCGTTATGATACCGACGTCATTTGGCTTTAAGAGAAGCCATTCTTACACACTTCAATATCACAGTTCTTAAGAAGCAAGATAAACTTTCGGTTAAAATTGTGAACATTATAAAACTGTTCTAGCGCAAATATTGTTTTTCAGATTGGTATTCTACAAACGTTTCATGCAAAGCGTGCTACGTCAAAGCACACATTATGCAGAACAGTAAAATAAACCAAACGGCCAGAGCAGGCAAACTTACAAACAGCTATTTGCAAACAATTCATTCTCAAATCCTTCCATTTTGAGCCTTTTCAGGCTTACGAGCAATCTCTCAGCCTAATGAGCTTTACCCAGGTACCATCGCTTCAACCTGCGCAACACAAAATGTGCCATTAAACGCATGTACCCTTCAAACACCTCACAAAAACAGCTTTCAGGCTTAACATAATTCAAATATTTGAAGTCGTTTGACTACGTTCACTGCTAGTGGAAGATCTCTAGAGTGGGTAGCTCTGATGGGTTATTCTTTTGAATGGGAAAGCATTAGCTAAGAATTTTGGTCCAAAATCTGGAATCGCGCAAACACAGGAAGGCTGACAAATGGTGAAAAAATGGCTGACGCATGGCGCAGAAATTATCTGACAGGATATCTTAATCAGGTAAATGAATGCTGGGAAGGAATCCATATTTCTCAGGGAAGGTTGTCTACACAAATAAGCTAATTGAGAAAGCTTTCACGCGAGTTGAGATTCGAGCCTGAGGAGGCCAGAGTGTGAGCTGAACATAAAACTCTTCAACACCCACATGTACACAACTCCACTCGAGCAGCTTAAAGGAGAAGCAAGCAAAAAGATCGTCGCCTTCGACTTTGTTGGATAAAACCAGCGCGAACTCAGACGAAGACGAAGGAAGTGCAGCACAAGGACAGCCGCTTGTCTAACAACTAAATTTTATATCAAAGAGGGTAAATATAAATACTGAAAACAAACACTAAAGTAATAAAAAGACACTGCGCATGGTCGAAACAAGTTTGTAAATGTCACGGTGATACCACAAGTAGATATACATATGTTACAGTCAAGCCACACGCAGATATGCAATCTCTTTAGGATGGAGACACACGCTTGTTTGGCTTACACACTTATCACCTCGTTCAGCTATGTGGAATGCGTCCATGATTTCGCGGGTTGTTTGATAACGGTGCCCAAATAAAATGTTAGCTTCAGGAACATTAGTTTTGCATTGGCTGCACTTAGCACAATGCGAAGAAAGATGGGATGATACAGGGCCCTTCAATGACAATTCATGTTCTCTCAAACGCACGTTGATACAGCGGCCAGGTTGTCGAACATAAGTTCGGCCACAGGGCAAAGGAATGCTGTACACAACTCCCGTTGCGCATGCGACATACCGTTTCTTGTGGTTGCCACCACAACCAACCGCTTTCTTCTCACTTCCCCGCTCTATCTTTCTGTCAAGCCTGCCAAATACAGACCGCCACTTGTTGCGGGCCGTGATAGCCACTTGCACTCCATAGCGATGGCCCACTTTTTTTAGGCGGTGCGTGATTGTATGAATGTATTGGATGCCGGCAACGTTTTTCGGCTTCTGTGTCCTCTGCAACATCCCGGCCACCGGACTTTGTTTTTAGGATTTTTGCAAGTTTTTCACACGACCATGACAAGAGATGCTGCGGAAATCCTGCCTCCCTTAACTTTTAGGGGCGAAGCTCCTTAAGGCGTGGGTCTGTCCATCCTCAACGTATGTATGTAGCCACCTCTAGTTTAGTTCTTGGATTGTTTACTAGATGGCGTGGCTACCTCTAGTTTAGTTCTTGGATTGTTTACTAGATGGCGTGGCTACCTCTAGTTTAGTTCTTGGGTTGTTTACTAGATGGCGGTACTTGTATATGATGAAAAGATGCACTTGGATTGTTTACTAGATGGCGTGGCTACCTCTAGTTTAGTTCTTGGATTGTTTACTAGATGGCGGGGAGCGTTGTAATAAAATCCGTTCGCTGTTGGCGCGCGCTCGGAGTCGCCCGATGGATAAGGCTGCAGATGTGCGAGCCCGCGAGGCAGAAGTGCTCCGTGAAGCTGCGCGACGCCGCCGCCAAGATCCTGCCGTACGAGAGCAGGAGGCCGAAGCGTGTCGTCTGGCTGCACGACGACGCCGCCAAGATCCCAGCGTTCGAGAACGAGAGGCCCAAGCGTCACGGCAACTGCGCGAGGACCCTGCCGTACGCGAAGCGGCACGGCTGCGGCGCGAAGAGGATCTCCAAAACGTCAGAGAACGGGAAGCGGTGAGAAAGCGCGCGTATCGGCAGGCAGACCCCCATGCTGTGAGAGCTCGTGAGGCGTCTGCAAAACGCATCAGGCGAGCTCAGCCGCAAGGTGCCGACGCGCGGTTTAAGCGAGACTTTCTAGACGTTACGTTCGGACACAGATGTAGTGGGCGAACTTTCACTGAAGAGTCAAGGTTTTACCGATGATTTCCCCTCAGGAGCTTCGCCCACTCATCATCATTCACCCCGTGGATATGCTGTGAATTTTTTTTAACTTGATCGTTGAAGCTATTTGTCATCAAGTGTTGGCACGATTTCGAAACGGCTGAGCGAAAACATCACAAGGGAATAGCGTTTTTTACAAGCTTGGTATGGCCGGATGAGTAGTTCACAAAAGGCTTGACCGACAGGGCGCATACATCCAGCAGACATGCTCCTTATCAAACCAAAGATACCGATCCAGACACTGGATGTCATTCTGTTTTGTTGTTTCAATCGTGAAACTGAGTCCCAAACCCATTTGCCTAAATACTTTTAAAATATCCACGGTCGCTCTTAGGCTGGAGGAATCCTCAGAAATGACCAGGTAGTCGTCTACGTAACGGAAAAGTTTAGTGGCCATACCGTTCAGGTCCCTCTGAAGAGAGCGACCAACTTTAGCAAGAAAAATGTCGCTTAGAATTGGAGCCACTCGCGAGCCGATACATACTCCCGACTTCTGTGTGTACACTACACCAGCCCGGCAAATAACCCAGGAGTTTAAATAAAAAGTCGAAAGTTCCATGAAAGCTGGAACAGGTATGCCGCTTACATTTTCGAATGCTGTTTCGTCATTATCAATCGTAATGCTCTCCTTGACAGCGAGCGGGCAAAAGATCGGCATGGGGAAGCGAATAGAACCGATCTTCTACTTCGCTGAGGCCGGTATGCTGCGAATAATGCTCTAAGTCGCGTTGAAAGAAGTGGGTTGAGAAGTATAGATGGGCCATCGCCGTCGGCAGGCGAGCATGCGTGTTCTGCTTGTTTCGTTTACCGCCGGTGCTGCTACACGCCGCTCCTATGCGGTTCGGCCACAGCTCCCGTGCTCCAATTACTTCTGACGGCACCTGTACATGCTCTGGAGCTATAGTGAAACTGAAAGCGTTACTTGCAGTACACTGCTAAAACACAAAATAAAGCAATGTAAGCTTACACGCGTCTATATAGGCTAACCTCACTTCCCGATTATCGCCCTCTGTGACTGATGCGGAGCTACTGCACCATCGGCTGGAACACACGGCAGCCATTGTGGCTAGAATGAACGCCGCTCCTCGCGTTGCCTAAAAACACTGTTTGACAGATTGCAGTATTTTAGAAGCAACGCATCTCATCCTCGCCCCTCTGTCCTTCCTGCGTCTGTCCGGCGTTGTCCGCACAGCTGCGCCTCTCCTCTCTCCGATAGCGAACACTCTCTCTCAAACAGCTGCGGGATGGCGGAGCGCGCTTTCACTCCGTTGCTAGGCGCCGGTGGGCGGCGCTGCGCGCGCTGCGCATTTGCAGTACTCTCTCTCTCTCCGTGCTCTCCTCTCCTTGGGCGCGATGAATATAAAGCGGCATGCCGCGCTCCAACGGTCTCAGTCGACGGTCGTCCGTGTTACGCTTGAACTCTCTCGCAGTACTCGACGATTGCTTGATGCAATCGTCGAGCCCCTAACTGTGCACTTTACGGACCACAAGGCACTCATTCTCGCCTGCTATAAAGAGCGTACCTGAGCATACGTGTACTGCATGTGCATTGCATGGTGAAAATGGAAAATTACGGCCACCTCTCCTTCGCGTGAGAATCCCTGCTATAAGCGTAATCAATACTACGGAAAACGCCAATGGAACCCCCAACGAGATGCGTTGCATCACACCAGGGTTCCCGCGAGGGGATGTTGGCGTAAGTTTTACTTTGTATGCTTTATTGAGACACTTCACGCTGGGACGAAATGACAGGCGTGTTTTTTTTATAGCGGAGCAGCAAGCGCCCGCGGTCTGACAGGCTAAAAGAAAATGCTTCTTTCAGATTCCGCACCAAAAGAAACTAGTTTTCTTTCTTCCGTAAATTTAATGGCGGCTCGAAAGAGCTCAATGCTCAGTACATTAAACCTCTGCATGTTCCTGTCGTGGTGTTTGAATGCCACGCAAAAGAAAAGATTTCATCATGAACACAAATTCTTCAACTCAAAAAGCCCCAACCGTAATTGAGCGAGCTCTGTACTTGGAACAAAATTATTCAGAATGTATTTTGATATATACAAAGCCCCAGACATCCATCGCTAAAGCAGCTTCTACATCAGGTAAAATACCCAGAAATGACTCATCTGAAGAGCACATTTTCGTGCAGTGTTCAGAACCAGTTTTCACTCGGCAGTTTTACTCGGTTTCAAATGAACGAGAAGTTGTCCATGGGATACGACTAGCATATATGGAGTCCTCAGTTGTCTAGGAACTCACAAATGTTTCATACGCATGTACGCAGACTTTCTAGCACGTAAACGTTGCTCAGAAACAAAAACACCTTGAGTCTCAGCTCCCATCGGCTGGGCATACGAACACAGCATTCGGTAAGAATACACACTTTAAACAAAACGGCATAGTTTCCGTACCATGTAGATTATTTATGATATGAGTTTTGTGTCCACTCCCTGGAGAGCGGTGAAGTGAGCGAAAGACTGACGCCATCCCGAGTTAGTCCGTAGGCCCGTGCTTGCTGGACAGTCGCGTTTAATACAGTTTACACAGGGGCGTCACATCGGCCCGCGCACTCTGGCGCTCGGCAACAACACAGAAAACAAATAATATGGCATCTTCTTTTTTTGAAAGGGTAACAACACAACACAAAGTAATCAGCAACAATTCAACAGAAACAAGCAATACTGTGCAGGACTCAACTGCAGCCATATCGCTGTGGCAGTCTTATTTCTCAAACGTAACGTGTCACATAACCACCAGGCTCCCGTTTATTCAGTAGAGTGGCCGGCGTTAAATTCGGCGTAGAAGGTTCTGCCCAGGGGCTGCATTCTTCGGATTGCACTGTAGCGTTTGGAGTTGTGGGATGGGTCATTCCCGCTTGTCATCTCGCTGTACCTGACCAATATTGCTCGTCTGTTTCTCTCTACCTCAACTCCGTCATCTCTCTGAACAATTAAAACCGAGGCCACAGGGCTCGACTAAACACTGTTGCCCGCTTTTTGCAGTTTTTATCCACACCCTTTTTGCTGGAGCGAGAGTGGTAATCGGGTTACCGCATGTCACCGGTCGTATTAGACTTGGCTTATTCCGAACTTCCTCGTCTTTATGTTGGAGGCTCATAAAACCACTAGCCCTTGATAATACAAGATTTTTTGGGCGCACCGGGAGCGTAGAGAGTATGATTCTGCCCGTCAGTAGCTGGGGTGGGCTTGTTTTGCTCAACGGGCCAGGGGAGTCACTATATGCAATTAGGGCTAGGTAAGGCACAGCCAAATTTCCCAACATGTGTTTTGCGATCTCTACCGTACGCTCGGCTACCCAGATGGATTCCGGCTCCCTGGGCCTGGATGTAACGAGATGAAAGCCGTAACTTGTGCCAACCCAGCCAATTCTGCAGACATAAACTAAGGACCGCTGTCCGTCACGACGAGCTCTGGAATCCCATGCCGAGCAAATCAGTTTTTACGTTTACGAAGACCGCCGCGGAGCTCAAAGAACACAAAAGGGTGAGCTTCAGACAACAAAAAATAATGGGCTGCAGCCACATGGTAGTCCCTTCAGCGCAAGTGGACAAGATCAGCTCCTAACTTTAGCCAAGGTAAGCTGGGTGACTCCGATCTCCTGTGATTACAGCTTCGGGTTTTTGAACGCTCAGAATCGCGCTGTCCTGAACATTATTTACAAAAGCTCTCAGGTCAGCGCTGAGACCTGGCCATCAGACAGATCCCCGGGTCCTTGCGTGACGTTTCAAAATGCCCTGATACCCCTCATGCAATGAACTCCTCAAATTCGGAGGCACACGCAGACGCACACCGTCTTATATCGTGAGGCTTGCTGTTTCCGATCAGGAAGGACTCAACCAACCGCTCACTTTCTCACAACGTTGCCAACCTTCCGTAGAGTACAAGCGATTTTGAGGCAAGTCTTGTCTTGTTCTTGTGCCAACTTTACTTTGCTCCAGTCTGGTGAAAATTTTAGTTCTCTAATACAGCCTTTTACCTGGCCGGAAAATTTGCTGCAATCTAGCTTCCCTATGGCTAAATCAGCTTCCGTGTAAGGGGCCGAAGAAAGGCTGTCGGCGGTGCCAATCTGCCTTTCTAGGCCACAAGATACTGAAAACCAAAACGGCGTGAGCCTTAGTCGGAATCTTTCTATTCCAAGGGGAATCACATCAACTGGCGACTGCCCTAGCAGTGATACGAGCGGTTTTTAATCTGTCTCAAATTGAAATCCCAGCCCTATACAACAATATCCCAACCTTTCTGCGGCCCACATCAGCGCCAGCGCTTTCTTTTCTATTTACGGATGCCGTTGCTCCGTCGGTGTTAATGACAGAGAGTGATAAAGAACTCGTCGCCTTTCCCAGTCCGACTGCACTTGCATCAGCACAGTCCAGAACGACAGATGACGTGTCGGCCGATAAAATGGTACACAGCTCGGGGTCAAATATTAAGACACATTGTGCCCAGGTGATCAATGCTTTTAGAGCCTCGAATGAGTTTTGCTGTGGCTTGCCCGAGTGCCACTCTCCGTCTAACAGGTTCAGACGACGGAGTGGCGGTGATATGTCTGCAAGATTACTCACAAACCTTGCCAGATAGTTTACCATGCCCGAAAACCTGCGGACATCAGCAACACATAAGGCGTAGCCCTTTCGTTTATGGCAAGAACCTTCTTGGTATCAGGCCTGATTGTCGAATAATCAACCACCTACGCTCTTAACGCTACCCGAGTTACATAAACGGAACACTTTGCCGTATTGAGTGTTACGACAGCTTAAGTGAGCCTTTCAAGTACTGCGTGCTGCCGTTCGTCGGGCTTCTGCTTCGTTGCTCTGAAAACTAAAATGTCATCCGTCAGGGTCACCTCCCCTGGAAGCCCTCCAACATATCCCCCATTCTCCTGTCAAAGTATTCTGGGGCCGGGCTGACACCGAACGGCAGTCGCTGGAAGCCGTACCTACCGAACGAGGTGATAAAAGGGGCCAGCTCCGCGCTTTTTTTTTGCCACCTTAACCTGGCGGAACCCAGAGTTGTCATGCAATTTTGAAAGGTGTGTGGCCCCCTCCAATTGCCTACAGCTCTCGTTAAGCTGGGTTAAATCCGCTCATATTTGAGCTTCCCCTGGTAGTTTTATTTTAGCCCTATTCCACTATTCCCGCAGACCATTTAGTCGGGCCTTTTACCTTACATTTTACTTCTCTTTCAACCATTTATCGCATCTCTATTTTCATAGGGTTCTTTAACAGGATAGATAGTCGTCGAGATGTCAAAATTGCCAATGGAACCACACCATCTTTCATGCAAATGGTGTATTCGCCGGACATCATGCCCAGGCCAAACATATCTTCGGATGCATTTACTCCTACTGTTTATCATCAACAGCTCCAACAAATTTGATCACACCGACAGCTTCAATGGATGGAAGCCCCGACAAAACGCACTTCAATGATTGTACAATATTCAAAGTTAGTTTGTCGCGTTCTTTAGCCTTTCCAAACAATATCATCAGGAACGAGTTCAAAACTTCGAGGGGCTCATTTGCGGCGTTTCTCATGACAGCTTGTGATCTGGCTATGCGGGGCGGCACACCGGGGAATTCAGGAGGAACGACAGCGACCTCGCTCCCGAAACAGTTTTTGAAAACCCGCGCACAATAATACACACTCCTGCGTGTCTGGCATTTGAGGTATTAAGTGCCCGAAACAAAGAATTTGCCCTTCGCCTTATGTCTCCGACACGCAGCCTGGGTGTTTTCCATTGTCTTCTGGCAGACCACGGTGAAATGTCCTTTGATTCAACACAGGTGACACCGTGCTGAACGTGCCCGACACCAGGCTCACGCACCATGACTCTCACGTCCACAGAACCTCTGCCCTTGTATTCGCCACTGTATTTTAATTAATTTATTTATTTATTTATTTATTTATTTATTTATTATTTATTTTTTATTTATTCTTACCCTCAGGGTTTACAAGAGGCGTTATAGAGGGGAGGGGCTACATCAATAGTAGAATACAAGGCACACAAAAAAGGTAACTCAAAGAAATAAACCAACCACAAGAAGGCATGAGCCAAGACACGCATGTTGCCGTACAATGACAATTATGAAGTGAATATAATCAACAACTGAAAAATGCACTGCTAAGCAACAATACATGTGAACATCAGCAATAACTGACGAATATATCGCTGTGCCAAAAATTCAGATTTTATTTTATTGCGCGCGCTTTCACGTCAACACCAGACAGGGGAAAGAATTAGCAGGGGCTTAGCTCGGCTATGCCAGGATATACGTAGCGTGAGCTAAGGTTCAGCTGGTTATTCGTACGTTTCCTGGTTGTCTAGGATTAGTTGTTTATCATGCTAACTGCTTCTAAAACGTGCACTAGCCAAAGTGTGCAGTAGCCAAATCTTGTGCAGTAGCCAAATCTGACGGTGCGCCGGAGCCGCTTGATAGCAGTTTCGCGTGGCTCCTGGATAGCCGTGCTGCGCATGCGCGAGGAGCAGTGACTCGACAGGAGTGTACTGAACCGGACTCGGCTGGATTGAATTGGACTGGACTAGATTGGATTGCATTGAATTGGAAATCGTTTTAGCAGCAGTAAGTATGATAATCACCTAATCCTAGACAACCAGGATAAGAATTTAATAATATAAGAATAACCAGCTGAACCTTAGCTTATGCTACGTATACCCTGGCAAAGCCGAGCTAAGCCACTGCTAATTTTTTTAAGTGAAGGCGGTGCACGGTTGAAGTTACGTTTCAGGTATCCAAGCATACGGTTCGATTTTGAAACTATGCACTCGATATGCCGTTTAAAGAAAAGATTATTCAATATATGTATACCAAGGTGCTTGTATGAAACTAAGGAGTCTAGGGGAGTATTGTTAAGAAAATAGTTTTGGAAGGATGATAGGTTGTGCGAAGTTGTCATTGATTTACATTTAGAAATGCTCAGATTCATATGCCAGAGCGTACTCTAAGCAGTGATATTATCGAGGTCAGCCCGTATGGCTTAATATATCTGAGTCAGTAGTTCGCTTACAGCACACAACACAGTCATCTGCGAAAAGACAGATATAACTGGATATATTATTAGGAATGTTTTTCATGTAGATTAAGAAGAGCAATGGCGCTAAAACAGAGCCTTGAGGCACAGCAGTAGTTACAGGGGTTTATGGTGAGTTTGTTTCATTCGCTGGCGTATAGCGAGTCCGAGTAGTAAGGAAGGCAAAAAATTGGTCGCAGTTAGCAAAGGGCCGGGATAATTGAATAATAATGGGAGAGGCCTTTGCTCTGCGGTGGGCGTAGATAGGCTGGTGATGGTGATAATGATGATGAATCTATTGTAATATTTGAGAATTAATGTTTAACCGACTGAAATTAGTATTAGAAGATCGATGGTTAACAGTGTCAAAACCTTTAGCAAAATCTGAAAACACACAGTTTGAAATCCGGAGTCAAGAAATGAGTGCAAGTCGTCAGTGAACATGAGAAGCTGCGTTTCACACGATTAATGTTTTCGAAATCCATGCTGAGATGGATAGAAAAATCTACTCGATTCGAGAGAGTTAACCAGGGGCGTAAAATTGATGTGTTCAAGAATTTTGCACGGCACAGATGTGAGTGAGATGGCACGGTAGTTTTATGGGTTTTGCGTGTTTCCTGAGTTGTGAAGCGGGACCACTTTGGATGTTTTTCAATTAATAGGCAAGCGCCCGTCATTAACAGATCTGTTAAAGATGCAATGCACTATTATTGAACAGTATTTAAAAATGCTTTCAAGAAATTCAGAATTCCATCCGTGCCACAGAAAGATGATCGTTTAAGTCCCCTAATGATAGTTCTGATCCCAGCATAGTCTACAACGATGAAATCCATGGGGGTGAAATTGGGATGGCGAGGGAAAGGCTCACTAGAAATTAGCGAATTGTTAAATGAGCGGATAAATGTTTCATTCAGTAGGGATGCGCAGTCCTGATTAGGAACTTAGTCAGTGGAGGTGTTAACAAGGGTTATAATGTATGGGTTTACTACTCTTTACAACGTTCCAAAAGCGCTTACAATTGGTTTAGAGGATTAACGGCAGGGTTTGATCAAAAAAATAAATTTGGCGTTCTTGAGGGCATTAGAATAAACTTTAGCTGCGCGCTTGTGCGCCGTCCATTCAGTGGCACTTTGGCATTTGTTCGTTGCGCGAAAAGGCCGTACATTCTGATTAGATAAATGCTTAAGAAATGTGTACTAAGGAGCGTTAGAGGACTGAAGTGCTCTTCCTAGTGGAACGTTTCTGCTTATAAAATACATTACTTTTGCTTTGAAAGACGCCCAAAATTCTTCATTCGGTAACTCATTGCAGCGTAGCAAGAAAGTGTCTACAAAAGACGATAGGCGAGCGTTTATAGCCCCACCATTACCCTTGTTATAATCCGTCATATATTTCGGCGCGATTGCTAGCACGGGTGGAAGGAGCAGATGTGGTGAATTGCAATGCGCCATGATCACTGAGGCCAGGAATGTGCATTAGTGGTAACGCAATATGGGGTGATGATGTGAGGATTAGATCAAGCAAGGAAGACGTTCATGCTGTAACACGTGTGGGATGTTGAACGATCTGACACAGCGCGAAATCTGAGCAAACATTAAGAACGGAAGTAGCGTCAGTTGGCGCGGACTTTGAAAGGAAATCAGAGAGCGGGGAATTGCTCTCAAATTTGCTTTAGACAGTTATTGCAGGGCCCAGGCGGGTGATAACATTCACCGAAAATTACTTTTCTGGAAGAAATTTTTAGACAGCGCCTTGTCATTTTTAAATTGCAAGCAAGCGACACCGAAAAACAGTCAAATGTATCATTAACCGCAATTAATACACCTCCACCAGTTCTTTCTTCACAGTCGTTGCAAAAGACGGCAAATTTTTGTTAGAATGAAGCAGTTCAGAGGTAGATATTTTCTCGGACAGCCAGGTCTCAGTAAGCACAATGATGTCAGCTTCGCAATCGTTAGTTAGGGCATTTAGGCTGTCTTATTTTGGATAAAGACTACGTATGTTAGTGAATAGTACGGGCAATTTTAAGGTTATGCCGTCACCCCTCGGACTTCCCTATTTCTTTGCAGGGAAAATACGGCCTGAGCGCGTCGCTCCTGGTCACGAAGCATCGACATTTCGGTAGTCCCTCTCACCACTCGTCGGGATAATTGCATCATCGTTCGCGTCGTATCCGTAATATTCATTACCAATGAGAAGTTTGTTGTGTTTTATACTTTAAAGAAGCTTTTAGCCTTTTGCTACACTCAAGGAGCTTTTTGCGCGCAAGTCCTGTGGCAGGGTGAAAATCTAAACTAGTGCTGCGATCTAAGTCATCGAGCAATATTCGCTTCACAAAAACAAGTTCCTTAATTTTATTAGCAGAGACTTTAACCATGATATGCCGGTTCCTACCAGGAGCAAACCTGCCAATTCTCATGTGCACGCGTAATGGTACCAGTTGGAATGTCAAACTGGAGCTTTTCGGCGGCAAGGGCAATAATCTTCTCCTCTGCATCATGCCATGTTATTGATGTGGTGAACGTAATTCTATAAAAAACTTAAGTCGTCTCCCCGAGACCGATCATCAGCGTCATCCAAACGTGCTTTCGAGGTTGAGTTTTCCTTATGGTTTCGTGCGCTGTAGGACTTCACGTGTTTCGACTGTATCAATCTTCCAGCTAGCGTAGGCGTCGGATTGAGCTTCGAGTGGTTGTAATCGTTTGTTTATCAGCTACTAAGCTAAAAATAGATGCTTGCGCATCTTTTATTTCAGCGATGGCCTGCGACATGTTGGTTTGCTTCTCCTCAATGCGGATTGAACGCTCATTTGTTTTTTTTTTCTAAGTTTAAACAATTCAGCCGTGGTTTCATCTCCAGATCCCGGATTTTCTTCCATGTCACCGCACATTAACAGCAACAGGTCACAAAATGAGTCAAACAGCGTTCCAGGACATGGAAACACGACTTAAAACTGATTGTGTCATTTGAAACAGTCAATAATTACAAAGGGTGACTAACCTGCGCAAGGAAGGCGAGTCGTGAATTCTTGGCCATTCCAGTTGTGCCTCCATGCCCACTGACGAGCGAGCACGCGAACCTAGCTTTTAAATGTTCAGATGGAAGGATGGCCGATGTCACTGCTGCTGCGCGGCCGAAGATGGGAAACAGGTGTGCAGGCTCGGTAGTGTTCTGAGAGCACAGCGACGCTCCGCCGATGGGCACGGATAGTACGTAATCTGTCGATAGGCTCGGCCCATCGTTTAAGCGTGTTCCAGGGTACCCTACCGACCACGTCAGGAGACCTAGGATGTGTGCAGAGAAGACGACTCGTGTTGGCCATTCCAGTCGTGCCTCGTGCCAATTCCTGCGACCATGGCTGCAGCTACTGCCGTTGGTGTTTGGTGGTGCGCTCCTCCCGGTGGATGAACGGCTTCCTCGGTGCTCGCTGGGCCATGCTGTGTTTGCCAGTCGTTGGCTTGTTCCTGATGGGGCAAAGTTTCAATTTCTCTCGGAGACCTGCTTCCTTGAGTGTGGCCTCCGCTGGAGTGGTCGGTTTTGTAACAGCTTCGTAACCATCTGAAAAAGTTCCGAAAGTTGTGCGTTTGGGAAGCCTACTGCAAACCTGCCCCTCGTCATTCGCTATGCGAATTCTGAAAGTCGAATTGCTCGGCTAGTTAGTGCAGGGCTGTAAAAAACTTGTCCACGCTTTCTCTGGGTTCTTGCTTCCGGCGTTGGACATTGACGCTTTCACAGACTTTGTTCTTGGCGCCCACGAAATGGGCGCCAAACATTTTCTTCACTACAGCACATCTTCGGGGCTCTTCTCATTCAGGCCGAATGTCTGAAAATTTTTCCTGGCCTGTCTGCCATTGGCGTGCAAAACGTAATCTTGTGGGCTTCCTCTGCTCTGTCATTGAGCCACTGTGAGTAGCGGTAGTCATCGAAAGACGTAATCCATTCTGGCCACTGGGCAGTCCCCTCAAAGTTGAGCGGCGCAGGCGGTGGCAGGGCTGCCGCCGGTGAGTTCGCTGTTGCTGTCGGGGCTGTCATCCTGTAGACTTAAAGGAGCCATGAAGAGAAAACAAAAGTTTTTTTTATTCGAAAGATGAGGTGTTTCATAGTACCCCAAGCGCTTTCCCGGAAGCAAATGATGCTTTATTCACTGAGAAATAAGGCAATTTAAGCCAAAATTTTAAATCTCCCGCTAAAATTGCACATTCCGTGACGTGAACCATGGCGTCATACGAGCCGGTCCATGAAACAGATACTTAGTATGTCGACTCCATATAGCACCCACACGCGGCAGTCGACCGAGACAGCGGCCATTTTAAAAATACTAGTAAAACCTAGTGCACCCGCAGCCCTAGTCATGGAATCGCCTGATCCGGAGAACAAAACTCTCGCCGAGGAGCTCGGGCTTGCATTTAGCAACCTCACACCACTTGAACGCTCAACGCTTCTAAGTGCACGAGCGGCAAGAGTTGTGGGAAACGCGGTGGACGGGAAAGCTACCATTCTGCGATAGCCACAACAGACGAACGCCCTGCCGTCGGCACCGCTGCCTCGTCAGCCACGTCGCGACGGACGTATACAGACTGGTACGTATGTGCCCTATTTTTATTACGGTTAATAATAGTTCAATTTCAGTAGCAGTATCGCTTATGCCAGTTGGCCGGTGTCGTGTATGGAAAGCCGTTCGCGCGAGCTCTCTGCTTCGACCAGAAAGATACGAGCGTCAATGCGCGGTGTTTACGACATTTTTTTTCCCCCAAGGTCAGAGCGCTTTGACCATTTGACGAAGTCGGCGACGAGCGCCAGCATGTCCCAGGAGTGAGCTAACGTAAGGGTCCCTGCCGTAATCACTTCCTCGGAAATGAAGCGAGCACACTCGTACTTCCTTTAGCTCTCTTTCTCCTCCGTTTGCAAAGTTCACAAAACGTAGCCACTTGCTTCGCCGAGGTTCGTCGTTGGGCAGCACATGAAAGGAGATCTCCTCACCGGGGATGTCGCACTCCCTCGACGATTTGCCCGTACTACATGGGCATTTCAAAACGTAGCAACGAAATTTCATTGTAAAGTACTCGAACAAACTGAAGTTTTCAGTCGTTGTAAACTGGAAACGAGCTCCTAACAATAGCAGCAAGCCAACACCATTCCGAAACTGCGACGACTGTCACTATCTCGTCGCTGCTTGCGGTTCCTTACTCCCCTCGTTTCTATTTTTACCTTTGCTGGTTGGCGATATGACGGCCAACCACCTGTGAAGGGATAACGATACCAAGCAAGGTCGCGGCTGTGCGTGCTGGGACGGTTCGTTGGCCCCTAAGAGCCTCGAACCCGAAAATTCGTCGGCGCGACGGCGAGATGTCGAGCTCGGCCGGCGGTAGTTTCGTACGCATTGGCGCACACGCTTCCGTGTTCGTTCGGAACTTCAACCGTTTACTCCACCGTTCTTTGTCATAAAAAGAACGTGCAGTATGTTTCACGGGCATTTAGCTCGCTATGCAAACTGTAAGCCCTGCCTAACATGCGTTTGCTTTTGCCGGCCTCCGCCAATCGCAGAGCATTCTCGAGTGACATCATAGGTTCTATTGCGGAAAATGAGCTGGTGGGTCGCATGGTCATTTCCTTTTTTCCTAATTATGTAGCTTATTTGAGCGAAGTTTGCGTTATAAGTGGTGTCGTTATGGTTCTAACGAGGCAATCTTTCGAATGAACCAAACTTGTGTTTTCTCTTCATGGCTCCTTTAAGGCAAGGTGGACGCCGCAATTCCGGCATAGTGGCCAACTAAAACTCAGGAGTTGAAATTAAAGCATTTCTCCACGGTCAGCCCATCCCATACCACTGGAAGGTACAGGGGTACGAGAGCATTAATTAGCGCAAAAAAGTGTGCCAATACCGGGAAGAAACATGATACATATGGCATCCTATGAGAGATTTAAAAGTCTGGGTTGAAAATGGGCAATTTTAATTCTGGCTGCACCTAAAGAAACTTTACAGGCCAAGAATGGGGTCTGCTTCCGCACGTTTTTTGGGAATGTACCATGCTTTTCTTAGTCATTGGTTCGAATAATGTGACGAAAATTTGCGTTTGTCTTTCTTTTATTTGGTAAAAATTATTAAGGCGACGTTTTGCGCGTACCATCCATCATATACATGCTTCTGCATGGCCCACTTTGCTATTCCTCGCCAGACTGTCATGCGGTAGTTTAATAAAGGAGTATTCGCAGTAATTATTTACGTTTGTGAGAAAGCGCTTTTCGTGTGGTATATTGGTAAAAAAGTTGAAGTGCGGCTGCTGATGACCGGGGAGCTGCACGCGACAGGAGAACAGAAAACGGGGATAAAAAAAACCGCGAGGAAGCCGAAGGATGGCAGTCCGGAGGCAATAGGTTCACGGTTATAGGTGAGTTCTTAACTTCACGCGAACGCACGGGAATTCCCAAAGACAAACCGTCCGGTCCTGCAATCATTTAACATTGCCTGAATTCAAGGAAGGGGCCGAAGTCATGGTGAACTGGGTGACAAGAAAAGCACGCTGCGCGACCCAACCCTCGACAGGAAACAAACGTCCAGGGGACCTCAACACCTATGTCATGTGTCAAGCGCACCCCCTTAGAGGGGATGCATTAAAACCCCCAAAAAAGAGAAAGAAAGTAACAAAAAAACGGAAATTTTAAGGTGCGCGCCAAGAACGCACCAATGAAGGAACACCGCGCCGAAACCCCGAGGCATCGTGGCGTAATATGGCAGCGCACTGGTCAGCCAATCAGAGAACGCCGTGCAAGAGACCAGTGGCGTCATGACCATATATGGACACGAAAAGCCAAGGAGCCGATGAGAGTGCGCCGCGATCAAGCCGAGAGGGGTTAAAAGCCGGGCGCACAAAGAGAGGGGGAGGCAAGGAACCAGAAGGCGGCAGGAGCGCGTGAGCTTCAACGAACGAGTTAGGGTTACGTAGCCAGGCCAACGATTATGCTTACTAAGCCTGGGTGGGAGCGGGCCGAATTAGCATCGGCTGTGGCATCCTAGGCGCGCCACAAACCGGTGTATTCGTGGCCCCGGCGGTGGCGGGCGGGCACCTGCAGTCAACGTCCACGCTATGTCGACCTTCGTTTCGACGGCCCCGAAAGGCTACGTTCGTGCCGAGACTACCTGGGACCTACAGCGGCAGCGGCTACCAGGGGGTAGCCACAGAAGAAACGCCAGGTCGCGCGGAGCCCAACCGTCCAAGGAACGACCGAGTGCATCGAACGCCGGCATCGAAGCAAGGCAAGGACGGCTACCACCGACTCACAGCCACGCAACGGGTGCGACACGTCAGCGCCGACGACAGGGGTATGCCAGTCCACTAGGGACACAGTCGTAGGGTACAACTAGGGAGTTGTGGTGGGAAATGAATTTACTAGGACTTGATGGAATGAGTGCATATCAACTAATTGTGCGGAACTTTATTGTAGATACTTTTTGGGCTTTGAATTGAATTGTATTTTGCGATTTTTAGTTAGGGGCTTGAGTGTTTATCGGCTGTGTGCAATTGATTCTGGAGTGCCTTACGTTAAGGTATTTCGACTGCATATTAAATGCGTGTTTTGTTAAGCCCGTCAACGGTTTTGCTCCGTCCATCTCTCTCAGCTGGTCTAGCCAACCTCACCGTCCGTTCGCATGACAGCCGATCCATACAGTGATGTGCCGTGCGGGCAATTTTCCCTTTTGCAGGGAATTTTCGCTGCAACTCTGGCTAAAACGGAAAACGTGAATCTTCAATAGATGCACGGAATTTAAGGAGTCGTTGAGTAAAAATGAAAAATAATGTAAAAAACGGGACGTCGCATCATTGATTACTTTGTTTTATTTTAAAATGTTTGCTGAACACTTCGTCGTATGTAGGTATGTATGTATGTATGTATGTATGTATGTATGTATGTATGTATGTATGTAGGTATGTATGTATGTATGTATGTATGTATGTATGTATGTATGTATGTATGTATGTATGTATGTATGTATGTATGTATGTATGTATGTATGTTGAAATATCCGGACTCGTGTTCCCGCAAGCGACAAGCAAGCAAGACCGCTTGTAATCCAGTTCATAAAACAGAAGGGGGCACACAAGAAAGAATACTCCATGAGAACTATCTAGTAATGCCTGAAGCGCCAGTGGCTGAAGGACTGAAGCCTGTTCGCATGTATTCGTGCGCAATATACAAAATGTATTTCGGGTGCGCCTTAGTCCGCGTGCTGTTAGCGTGAGATGGCAGAAGCAGTCACAGCACTGAGCTAAAATTGCCGCAATTACCCAACAATGCCTCGTCCTCTTGCATACGGGCAGTTCTAACTTAGACTTTAGCATGCAAAGCAAGCATGCTGTTTGGTCCAAAACGTGAAATGCATAGTCAAATGCTGTTGAGCGACAGATCTACTGGAATTCCGGTAACGCTGAAACTATGATTATCTGAACGACGTCTGCGCCCGGAAGGTTGCGTAAAGCCGACACAGCTGGCGCTAGCTGACGCCCACAACCGAACAGTAATCCACGTAAATATCTACCAGCTGCAGAAAGAGAACGCAGGGAATTTTTCAGGGAATTCTTGAGAAGCCTGTTGTGAAACAATGCTGCTGAAAATAGGGAACATTTGAACTTCTAAATTAATTTTCCCCCATTAAGGAACATCACTGGATCCACATCCACAACGCCAATTCACCTCAACGATTCTCAAAAAATCTTGCCAGCTTCTGCAACGCACCGTTTCTATTTTACAAGCACGCTTAAGGGCTAAAACGCCACATCAACGGCCAACCACAACCATGCCATCGGCAAGACGACCTGGGCCCTCCACCAGCCATGAAGTTCGACACAGATCAGCTCGATTGTTTGTGGGTAACTTTTGTTATGGGAACTGTACCGGGGTCATCATTTTTCATTTCCAGAGGTGTATTTTCTCTTTGTCTTGGGCATATACCTTGCCTGTGTCCTATATCGTCAGCCCGAACGTTTGTGGGTACAGTTATGTTGTAGGAACGCTTCCGGCTCCATCATTTAAATATTTAGGTCTGCATTTTCTATTTGTCTTGTGAATATATGTTGTCGGTGTCCTACATCATCACACTTGGTTTATCTCATTCTATATAAGTGACGTGTTCCAAAAAATTGCGTCCACGGAAGCATTGTGTGAGTGATTACCAGAGTGCAGAGGAGAAATGTTTTTGGCGGAGAAAGGGGGTGGGGGCGGAGGTTATTTTGCATCCGATCGAAAAGGACATGGAAATATTTATCGCCACCCGGAAAGAGCTAGATTTAGCCGGTAGAGAGCTTAAGAAATGGTGCGAGAATAAACAGCGCCAGGTAGAGTCGCAAAACATCGTCGCAGGCTTGAACACGAAAGTAGTTTTTGAGACCACCAAAAACGGCTCACGAAAAAAAATCGAAGCTAGCACTGACAGCGTTGGAGAGAGCGAGAAAGAGAAAGAGCAAAACCTTTATTTGGTGTATTTATATGTACGAGTGGCTCGCTGTCCAGGAGTTTAAATGCTGTCGTCCTACGTTCTGTCCCCTCCGTCCGCATGACCTGGTCGGCGAGGTGTGCAATGGACAGCACGGTGTCCCTCTGCTCGACGTTGGAATTAGAGAAAGCAGGTGACTGGTCCGTCCTTTCATACATTACCCAAGCTATGTGGTACAGGCCGCTTTATTGCCCGAAGAAGTTTTATTCTTGAGAATACTGTGTATTAAACAGCCTATTAAGTCGAACCGTGTGGCGAAACATGTTGGTTTGTAACAGCGAGATGTGGAGCGTTGTTATTGCGTACTTATGAATGTGGCGGTGAGGGTTCCTTCATTTTAGTCTATAATGCTGGGCATAGGACAAAACAGGGGTGGTGCCAGATCTGTTGCCACGGCCTTGTGGCGAGTGCGCATGCTGCCGCGTTGGTAAATTCGTTCTCTGCCAGACAAGAGTGCATCGGGCTTAAATTATCATAACCTCCCCGTTGGGTTCGGGGCAGTGATGAGGGGGTGGTGTGCTCGTGGAATCTTGCAAGGAATCGTCTACAGGCCAGCCGCGAGTCGGAAAGGATCGCAGTGGCCTTGGTTTCAGTTATACCCCGCGCAATGGCAACCTCTGCCGCTTCTTTAGTTGGAGTTTTGATAATGGTTGCGCTGTTAAGAGATAAAAATTGTAGAATTAGGTTGTCACCTAGGAGAAAAGAGATGCAAACAAGGGGGCATCAAACCCATGCAGTTAGAGAGAAGCCACACTGGCAGTGGCCTGTGACGAGCCCGCTTTGCGAATAGCACAAAAGCAAAATATTTTCTTAAGCCACACGCGAAGGTTCAAGGCGAGTTGCAAGCACGAGAAGGTGAGCGTACTCAGCGTTGTGTGCAGGCAGACAAGCCACATAAAGAGGAGCGTACTGGTACGCCAGAAAAAGGCAGGGTGCTGCCGGTAAGCACATCAGAGAGGTTGGCTAATCGTACGGGGATTCTTGATACATTCGTGACTGCAGTTGCTGCTGATATGCGTTCCCTACCGTGTGCTCTCCGTGTGCTCTTCCTGGAGGCCTGATGTGCTTGCTCTACCGCATGCTTGTCCAAAACACATAACTCAAGACTACCTAGGCTACGGTAGTGTAAAGACAACTGTTGAGATAAAACATTGTCTTTTCTATGAAACGAGTAGTTCGCGTTTTGCTGGCTAGGAATGTTAAGCACAAAGTGTGGGTATGATACGGCAGCCAACGGTGCACCGCAAAGTTCCAAAATTTATAGTAAACCTTTCTCATGCCCTGACGAACGCTTTGTCGTATACGAATCGCCGCAACCGAAGTACTCTGAAAGGGCGCCACTGCCGGAGGTCGTGGCTCCATGCAAGCGCAAAAGGACGAAGCCCAGACACACTGCTTGGAACAAAATCGAGCACCTACTCGCGAGGAAGTTGCGGCACGTCACAAGATTGAAGTGGCACCGCACTGCACGAGAGTTCAAATAATTGGCCCGAGAATAGCCTGCGGCCGCAAAGCAGCCCGTGCAACCGCAAGGTTTCGATATCTCAAGATGCAGTTGAGGGAGACATCGTGCGGCAGTCGCACGAATGGCAAATCGAAAATCGTTTAGCGAAACCATTTGAAACCAACAGCGATGCGAAAGGCGCAAAAAGATAAAGTTGAAGCCTAATTCTAAAAGCAGGCTGAAGTAACGGAAACGACTGAACTTGGAAAAGGTCTTAGAATAAATGTTGTCCAATTGAACGCATCAAGTTAAAATGTTGTGGTTTGGTTGCACAATGTTGTACTTTTGGTAGGTTTAAATAAAGATACCGTAAAGACTAGCCGCAGAGAATAGTATAAGTATAGATACCTGGGTTTGTGGCACCTCGTACATTGACTCTTATCTAGTTTTTGGCTTGTGTGTGTTTTTACTTGGGCTATACGACTGGTGGTTCGTCTGTGCAGGGCATGGCTTTCAGAAATGTGCCAATTAACCTTATACAATGAATTAAAAATAAAAACTTTCCCTAAAAGTAACCCGTGCAAAAATCTTAGTAGTCAATTTTACTTTATACACAATGAAAAGTTCATATATTTCAGAAAACACCGGAGGACTCTTGTCGAGAGATTACATGGTCTACATGAACCCGGGAGGAATGTGTGCTGTTTTTTATATTTACACGCCCGGATACCCAAAAGGTAAGAAAAATGTAGAGGTGTTCGTATGGGAGGATTTTTAGCATCATGTTTCACACAAATATGTGTAGAAAAAGTAAATAAAGATTTGATTGATTTCATTATGAAATTTAACGCGCCCACGCTGCACAGGCGGTGATGCACGCCGTAGTGGATGGCTCCGAATTAATTTTGACCAGCTGGGGACCTCTAATGTGCGCCGACATCTCAAACACACGGGCGTTTTCGCTTTTCTCCTCCATCGAAAAAGCGGCCAACACGGCCGGGAATCCAACCCGCGTCCTTAAGCTCAGCAGTTAAGACTTCTCATCGCTGCCAGTACAATGAACTGAACTTCTGTACAGTAAATTCAAAAGGCGCAGAGCGATCCTGTTTTCTATGATTTGATAGGGGAATATGGCATACATGTTTACGCCGACTCGGTGGGATTTACCGAAACAAATAGGCCTCTAAAATCGGTGGAAAGTAGTTTTATGTATTGTGAGCGCATTTATCTGCGCACAATTGTAAGGCCCAATCCAAGGACGCATGAAAGTGCCGTGGTGAGATTGGGATTCTCTTATGTGCCACTGCATCTGTTCTCACACCCACAATCATCATCGTGTCGTACCTAATCTCGTTCTGCGGACCATGCACATCATAATTCCTGGTGCTGGAGAGCCAGGCTGCCGCTTAGAATAAACGCGTTGTGTCGAATGTCTCTCAGATGTCCTTCCAGTGTGACGGGTGTCCTTGACGCGTATCTCAGTATACCTAATTTTTCACACGGTAGCGGCACTAGTGTAGTACAATTTTTGCGTTTTATTTCTGGACGGACTTTTTTAGCAGTATTCTAGCGACACCCTTTAAATGAATCGAGAGAAATGCTTTCCTGGTTAGTTGTTCCCTAAAAAGTTGATCGCAATTTCTTGTCTTACCTTTATTCACAACGTATGTACCACATATTTATAGCGAAAATATCACACTTTCTTTTGGTCGGCGTATCCGTTTTTACTGCAATATCACCTAACAACCCGGCACATATCATTTCAAAATGCAGCTTTTAATTGATGGAAATAACAATAGAACACAATTAAGCCGCTTCCCCAAAAGTGCCGCCACAAATATGCAGCACTAACCCGCACCTGCAAGTCAATCCTATCACATCTATATTTGCAGGCAGTACCTGCATTCTAGACAAGAAAACCATCGGTCGCTAAATTGAGAGTTCTCCAGGCCACGTTAGAGCATGGGAAAATTAAGGCATAATTTACTCACGGAGATACAAATTTTACGATAATCAAGAAGCCTCAGAAAAGCCATAAATATATATTCGATCGCTAGGACAGGGAGTCTTCCCAGGTGTACGTCGTACGCTGCTTTGTGACGACATGTTTACCGGCATTATGATTGTCCCAGACAACTGTTTTGAAGCGTAGATTCCTAATCTTAACGTGACCGCGGTCCCACATATTTGGTGGGATAAGGCATGTTGAAAAGTTGATGGCCACAATTTTGTCCTATATTGGGGTATTGAATCTGGAGATACATTGTAAATCACGTTAGTGTCAACGACGCCTACTACGGCTGTTGCAGGCGCTTGGGACAGCTGTCACCGGTAATGATAACCAGACACTACTGCTTGTGTGAAAAAATGCAGAAACTGGCCGGCATCTTGAACTCTTCGAAAAGTAGTCCAGGTTGCCTATAAGTGAGCCTCACCCAAAGCATCGCAAATTACAAGGGTACGATGGCGTTACACAGGGCTTTTATATTTTTCGCTCATCAGAAATAGGCGCGTAGAAGAAACATTCTCCACCACAACATAAAACAACGACTTTGTTAAGTCACGGAGTACTGCCAGACAGCGACATCTTGGTAGTCGAGCCAGTAGAATGCCCGGGCAGCTACATTATTATCCGTCCTCAACTAACGCCCTTGGCGTCCTAAAAGCATGTTGAAACCCTGATATTTGTAACACGTGACTTTGATACTGAAAAAGTCTATGCACTCAGTCAATAAACCAGACATGCATCCACTTATTTGTATAGTACCAAGAGGTCGAACATTAAGGCCCAACATTCGCAATAAGTATGGTGAATTTTCCTTCCTCCCCCCTCCCCGATTTTTAAATTTTCCAAATCAAAATAATAACACCGCGCCACCTTTTCGTTGGCCACCAGATATTGGGGCCTATATTTGCAAAATGAATGATTGTCTGCGTCGAACGTGGGTTGTTCGGTTTGTACCATCGCAATGATTTTAAATATGCCCAGTTAGCATATTTTCTTTCCCCGGTTTAACACACAATCATCTCATTTTCGTTCTCTCCAGCATCTCTTCACCTATTCAAATATCCATACTAGCAGTGATCCCAGGCTTCTATACGTCAGCATTTAGTTCCAAATGTTTCACCGAACAGGCATCTATTATGCCAGTTTCTTTTCCGTCCACTTCAAGGACTGCGTTGGAGAACTTTAACTCACCAGAAAGATGTGACCAGCAACACCAGTTTTCTTCTTGATCGTTTTAAGCAGGTTGGAATGTTACAATCTAATTGCTTGCTTGAAAACTGGGCAGGCTTTTTTGTTATGTCTGGTAGTGGGTTCAGATCTATTTTACATACATTGAAGATCTCACTGGCATGCCACTCCTGAACGCTTAGTATTTAGTTGGCCTCCATTAGGAGTACATTTAAACAAATGTTCTTAGTCAAGATTACGCGTCATTATGATCGCGTACGAATCTAAATTTTTTGAGATGATCATGGTCTTGCAAACCAACATTTAACCACGCTACATCCACTCTTCTAGTTTCCTGATTTTTACATTTATGTGAAACGTTTAGGGTATGCTTTTATTAATATACTACGACATTTTTCGGGCATTATTCCAGGAGCGTGCGTCCTCAGAGTCAAGAATCAATACAGCAAAGGTGAAAAATGCTATAGGATGTACGAAAAGTGTAATGAAGTCCTGAAATGTCAGAGAAAATTCCCAGGCAGAGAAACTTCTGCCTGCACGTACAACTATTACGACTGCTCGAAACTTGTTTGATGTGCGGTGAATACACTTGGTTTACTCGCTGCACTTATTTAGGTAAGGTTGTGAAACCTTCTTTTTGGAAAATAAACCCTATACACTCTGACTTGTATGCCGTATTTATATTTCAAATATATATCAAATATATATCAATATGTAAATTGTCGCATACCGAGATGTTTAATACGTGATTAGGCAACCGCACCACTCCCAGCTCGTTTGTCGTCCATGTGGTCGTTGTATTCGTTTTATGAAGCGCGTGATGTTCTTACACCCTCTTCAATGTGCATCATAAAGTTGACCATGCCACTTTACCATTTCTTGAATGCGTTATATTGGTTTTTATTGTCAGGTTAACATATGGTATTACGTGCAAAAATATGAGCTACAGCAGGCAGCTCTCATATTCACAAAATTAGCTGCCCTTGGGGTACGTTTTCAGCAGCCGATATAACACCCGATAACAGCCGATATAAAATTTAATGGCCCCCGGAACGGCCACCTTGAGTAGTCTTGGTGACAGTATTGGCGACACCGCGGACCCCGAGCACCCATACTCAAGCTGTAATCTACCGTTGCTATGAGTTGTACGGTGAAGGGCAGAAACCACAAACGGTGGCCGTCGGAGCCCAGGTCAAGCTCCGCCGGATGGGGTCCCTGTCTGTTTACCAGGCAGGGAGCTCCGGGAAATCTCTCAGTATCAGGGTAACCCGAGCGAAGGAACTAACCCCGTCGCCTACTTTTATACTGCTTTTATACTATAGCATATGGCATTTTGAAGCCCCCCAAACGTGATCGGTCCCTAAAAAGGGGCCGCACCGAAGTTTCTTTTTCTGCTTTGCCTTCGATCTCTCTCCCAAAGCCATATAACTACCCTCGTTTTTTTATCCTTGAATCTGTGGACGAATCGGAGCTGGTTACCTCTCAATCCGTATTTCTTGTTTCGAAATTCCTTGAAGGTATCATAGGCAAAACATACGACGCCAAAAACTCATAACTGGTGAAGTGCTAGTTAAAGTAAAAACTCACGAGCAATCCACAATCCTCCTGAAACAAACCCTTATTGCAGATCTGGAGATCAAGGTTACACCCCACCGCAGCCTAAACAGCTCTAAGGGTGTGATCTCTGAGGCAGATCTCATTTCCGAAGCCGGTGCTGACCTTTTGGAAGGCTTAAGGGATCATGGCGTCACGGTAGTAAAGCGCATATCCATACGCCGCGATGACAAACAGATAGCAACTAAACACATTATCCTGACCTTCGATCGATCCAACCTTCCTGAATCCATAAATGCTGGTTATATGTATTGTTCTGTCCGCCCGTACATCCCGAACCCACGGCGCTGCTTCGTGCCAACGATTCGGGCATGGCACAAACTCTTGCCGTGGCCTACTTACCTGCGCTAAGTGCGGCCAGCGTGACCACCCTTCAGGAAACTGTGAATCCGAAATCTTCACCTCTGCCTACTGCCAGGGACCCCATGCAGCGTACTCGCGAAAATGTGAAAGGTTTAAGCAGGAGAAGCAGATAATCAATGTTAAGAACACCGAGAACATCACCTACCCAGAGGCGCGGAAGAGGTTCGCCTTTTTCCCCCTGGGGAGGTACGCCGACGCATCTCGCCGGGGGGCGGAGTGACGTCTGGTTTCGGTGGGGACCCAGTACCGAAAGTCGAACTTAGTCCAGCTCCCGCCCCCCCCCCCCCCCCGGGTTGGCTCAGGCAGCTTAACCCTCCTCCGCATAACTCGCTGAGCCAGCGGCAGTTATGGTGGCGACCACGTCGGTTGGGGAGGTGGGGAGGCCTCTGCATCCACTGCTTCCTCTCCACAAGCCCAAAGCACACGCGAGGGCACGGAGGAGATGGAGACGGAGGCACCCACAGCAGTTGCCAACCCCGCCGCACCTCCTCTGCCACCTGGGGCGCTCCTGACGCCCTCGGCGGTCGCGGCTCCAACGAAGGGCAGAGGGGTGCCAAGTCCAAGAGTTCCAGTCCGCCGGCTACTCCCCACAAATCTGATGACGAGAGGGATGTGGCACCTTTCCTGTCTGCTTTGCAGTGGAAGGAACGGGTCCCTTCATCTAAACCTCGAGAGAAGGTAAAAACCCCTTCCAAGAGTCCAAGCCCCGAAAGACCTTACATAAATAGCCACACTCCAGTAGCTCTGAACACTTAATAATGGGAAGAAAAAATGTTGTTCAGTGGAACTGGAGAAGCCTTCTGAATAATCTTGACGACGTGTTCGAGACTCTGCATGCTAATCAGCCAAGTGTAATGTGTGTCCAAGAAACACATTTAAATTCCAATCATACAAATTTCCTAAATAGCTATATGGTATTCAGGAGGGATAGGGCTGGCTGCACACTCTCCGGGCGGTGTGGCCATAATCGCCCAGAAATCTTTAGTATGCCACCCTATCACCTTGAACACTGTCCTTGAGGCTGTGGCAATTCGCACAATCATATTTAATAGGTTGATAACGGTATGCTCCATTCACACTCGTCCTGATTTTGCACTTTCGAGCTGACTTCGAGGTGCTGGTTGACCAGCTGCCCCAACCATATATCTTCACAGGAGACCTCGAACAACGTGATGGTGCAACCAAAACTGTCCCTGAACAAGCTCACCTTGATGCGGTTGATTCTCGTCTCCTCCACTTATGGGAAGCCGAGGAGGGCCTAGTACGTCGACTCTGGAGGCACAAGCACAACCGCCCTCTCCGTCACCGCCTGGCTAAGCTCAACCAGGACATTAGCAGGCATGCAACAATCTTGACCAACCAGCATTGGAATGCTCTTTGTGACCGCATGGATGGCAACATGAATGTTCCGCAGACCTGGAATATTCTCCGCGGCCTGCTAAATCCGGAGAAGAAAAGAGAGCACACCAAGCATGAGATGATCACCCTCCTTCACAAGTCGTCGGGTTCTGTGCAGGAGCTTCTTCGGCAGCTTCAGGAGCTCTATATTCCGTCCGCTGCCTCCGTTCTTCCCCAGATAACACCGGCGGCCCCAACGAGACCTTAGATCTCCCCATCACGGTTGCCGAAGTAAGGGCTGCCCTTACCCGTGTCAACGTTCGATCAGCCCCGGGTCCTGACGGCATCACCAGCAAGATTCTTCGGAACCTCAGTGGAGCCGCAGAACAGGCGCTCACTGACCACGTGAACACAGTGTGGACGTCGGGACTTCTTCCCACATCGTGGAAAATAGCGATCTCTCTTATACTCAAAACAGGCAAGGAATTGGCTATAACCAATCTCAGACTTATTTCCCTAACCTCTTGCCTGGTCAAGTTACTTGAACTCGTCATCCTGGCCCGTCTCCAAGCCTGTATGTATGATCAGGGTCTGTTCCCTCACACCATGCTGGTGTTTCATCCTAAACTTTCTGCCCAGGACGTTATGCTGCAGCTTCAGCATGAAATTTTGGATAACCCCCTTATCTCCCCACAAGACACTAAAGTCATCATGGGCATCAATTTGACCATGGCATTTGATAATGTCACTCATCAAAGCATACTGACCGCGCTTAACCAACTTCGTGTGGGACCCCGCACCTACCAGCACGTTGCCAACTTTCTTACTGGTCGCACAGCATCCCTCTCGATCCAAGACCTTAAATCTTATCCCATGCCCTTGGGCAGTAAAGGCACATCTCAGGGGTCAGTCATTTCCCCTTTTCTGTTCAACGTGGCTATGCTGCAGCTCCCTCCCCTCTTGGAACGCACCCCGGGCCTGCACCACAGCATCTACGCGGATGACATCACCGTTTGGACAACTGGGGGCAGCGATGGTGACATTCAAGACCGCCTGCAACAAGCTGCCAACATCATCGCCACTTACGCCCACGAACGGGGACTGAGCTGCTCACCAAAGAAGTCCGAGCTCTTCTTCTATCACTCGAAGCGTCGCCATTGTGATGCCTGTGCCCCTAATATTCAGGTCACGCTACAAGGCAAGCTCCTTCCTTCCGCACGTGCCCTCAATTCGCATTCTTGGACTCCGCATGCAAGAAAATGGGGCTAACACTGACTCCATCCGCACTTTTGAAAACACAGCTGACCAGGTTGGCTGAATTCTCGCCCGCATAGCCAACCGCAACCATGGCCTCAAAGAAGCTAATCTTCTTCGCTTGGTGCAAGCACTCATTACCAGTCACATCACATACGCCACCCCCTTTCTCACGTTTACCCAGACCGAAATTAGACGCCTCCAATGCATCATCCGCAAGGCGGTCAAGCTGGCCATGGGTCTCCTCCGTCACAGCTCTACTGACAAGCTTCTTCACACCGGGGCATACAATACCTTCGAGGAGATTGTTGAAGCCCAGCGTGCTGGCCAAGTCCACCGCCTGGCCTCTACATCGATGGGTCGCTCCATCTTAACAAAACTGGGCATCTCCTTTGCTACGCAGCACGGAGGTAAGGTCAGTTTGAGCGACTCTCTCCGATCCCGCTACAGTGTGGCCCCCATCCCGCGGAACATGAATCCTGCCTTCCATCAAGAACGCTGCCTCGCCCGGGTCAAGGTCTTACACAAGGCCCATGCTTCGCACCCCACTACCCTGTACCTCGACGCAGCGGAAAATCCCGAACGTGCAGCCTGCGTCGCCGTAGTCGTCAACTCCCGAGGAGAGACTGCTGCTTCGTGCTCTGTCTCCACGCCTCACCCTGAAGTTGGTGAAGAAGTCGCCATTGCCCTGGCCCTCACTGCTACCCCGGTCACTGCAATAATCTTCAACTCGCAGAGGGCTCCTGGGAACTTTGCGACGGGTCCTGTATCCCCCATCGCCGCACGCCTCCTGCAGACAGCACCGAATCCGCCTGCACATTGCCCAAGCCTGATATGGACACCGGCCCATTCGTCCCTTCCGGGTAACGAGCTGGCTAATGAGGTAGCCCGATATTTCTGCTGCCGGGATGCCTCGGATGCTGCCTCTCCACCTCGGTTGGGAGGGAGGGATCGCCTGGTTACGTATCGGGAAATCACGCAGCACTACCGCCTTATTCGAATGCACTTCCCCGTCCCCGCTCCTACCTTAAAGCGTAGGCAGTCTGTCCAGTTGCGTCGGCTGCAAATTAACACCTTCCTGCATCCCGCATTGTGCCACCTCCACTTCCCCATGTGATACTGCCACACGTGCGCATGGTGCGGCGCGCCTTTTGCTTGCCTCCACCACATAGTGGGCGCGTGCCCCTCCAAACGTCCTCTCCATGTTACTCTATCCCTGCCCCTTACCACACTAGAGCAATGGGAGGTTACGCTGCTCAGCTCCGATCCACAAGTGCAAGAGAGTGTAATCCAGCTGGCCGAACTCGCCACTAGGGCCCACTTACTCCTGACCGTCGACTAGGGGACTGTAGTGTGCCGGTGCTCCCAGCTGGCGCCTCTTTCTTAACAGCTTTGGCTGAATAAAGTTTTCACCACCACCACCACCACCACCTTAATGCGCACAATTCTCTTTGGGGCTCTTCCGCACAGATGCCCGAGGTCGCCTGATAGAGAAATTTTTTACATATTCAGGAGCATCTTTCTTCAACAAAAATAAGCCCACATACGTTAACATAGGACACAACACACACACACACATATCTTGACTTGGCTATTGGCTCCGCAGTTCTCTTTCTTCTTCTGGAGTGGGGTGTGGGCACTGACCCATATGGCAGTGACCACTTCCGCCTCACAAACATATATAGGTAAAAGCCCACGCAGTCCATCTTCCCAAAACAGGTTCAACGAAGGAAGAGCTAACTGGAACACCTTTAGAGGCATATAAACTACACGACACATCCTTTGGACACCTACACGTTGAAGAAGATACCCAACTCCTTACGGCGCACATCCTCGACGCCGCTGAAAAGTCAATTCCCCACGCCTCTGATGCCCTGCGCAACCAGATGAGGCCGTGGTGGAACGAGGACTGTACTCGGGCGCGAGAGGCCCAGAACAAGGCGTAGGTACCTCCTTCGTCGGTACCTCACGTCGGGAAACCTCCTTTTGTTCAAAATCGCAAAGGCGGTAGGCAAACGTGTGCGCCGTGAAGCAAAACGAGATAGTTGGCGCTCATTTATAACATCAATAAACTCCTACACGGACACACGAAAACTGTGGACACGAATACACAAGCTCAAGGGACAAGAAACACACAGCCTGCCTCTGGTAAGCACAACAGGGGACACACTCGAAGACCAGGACACTCGAAGACACTCGCACAACATTTCCAACACGCGTAAAGTTCAGCACACTACACAAACACTTTCATAAAACACAAACAATCGGCCGAAAAGAAGCCTATACTAGATAACAATAGGTCAACAACTTTTTATAACTCAGAGTTTTCCCTGAATGAGCTGAGGGCTGCTCTGAGCACGTGTAAACCCTCAGCTCCTGGCCCAGACATCATCACATATACAATGATACAACACCTACTCACACACACTTGAAACACTTCTGCGCCTATATAATAAAATATGGCTTTTGGGGCACATTCCACACTCTTGGAGGGAGGCCAAAGTAGTGGATTTCTTGAAGGAGGGAAAGGACCCGTCTTCTTCCTCAAGTCACCGTCCAATAGCCTTAACGAGTTGCCTGTGCAAACTTCTTGAGAAGATAATAAATTGCAGGCACGTGTACTTCCTTGAGTATAACGGTCTTCTCGATTGCTGCCAGGCAGGCTTCACGGTGGGGCGATCGAGGAATGATCAACTCGTCGCACTTGACTCGTACAGCAAAGGTGCCTTCGTGCATAAGCAGTATTGTTTACCGGTGTTTTTTTACTTCGAGAAGGCCTACGACACCGCTTGGCGATACGGCATCCTTAGTGACCTCAAGTCATTCGGCGTTTCGGGTAATATGTTAAACACCCTTGTTAGTTACTTGTCAAAGACAACGTATTGAGTGAAAGTTGGTTCTGCACTCTCAAAAGTTCACGTGCAAGAAAATGGCGTGCCGCTGGGTGGAGTGTTGATTTGCACGCTCCTCGTAATCAAGATGAGCTCTCTTGGGAAGGCATTGGCACCTACAATTTCTTATTCCACGTATGTAGACGACGTGCAGATATCTGTAAAATCATGTAAAATGTCAATCTCCGAATGTCAAGTCCAGCTCGGCGTCAAGAAACTTGCCGGCTGGGCAGACAAGAGTGGTTTTAAAAGTAACCTAGGAAAGAGCACTTCTGTTGTGTTCTCCAGGAAGCGTGGGGCCCACCCGGACCCAGACATCACTGTTAACAGCGTGTCGATTCCTGTGAACTAGGAGCATAAATTTTCAGTTATTTTATACCACGAAAAGCTTACATTCATTCATCATATCAAACAGCTTCAATGCTAATGCTTAAAAACAATGAACATTCTTAAGGTCCTATCACAGCGATCTTATGGGGCCGACAAACAACTCCTGCTTCGCCTTTACACAGCCTTGGTGAGATCTCAGCTCGACTGCGGCAGTGTCGTGCTTGGGTTGGCTACAAAAACAGATTGGAAAATGCTCAACCCAGTGCTGCATCTTGGCCTTCGCCTATCATGCGGCACTTTCCGCTCTAGTCCTGTCGAGAATCTATATGTCGAGTGTGACAAATGGTGCCTAGGGCATCAGCGGGAGTATGTTTACTTGCTGTATGCATCTAAGACAGTGTCTCTCACCAACAATCATTTTAATTCTATCATGAACGATACATCAAACTGGCAACTCTTTTTAAACAGGCCATCTATGCGCATACCTTTCTCTCTCAGAGTGAGAGAGGTGGCTTCTGCACTCAATGTCCCCCTTTCAGACGCGCACAAGATCCATAATTTAATTCCACCATGGCATCTTCGTCCTATATCATGCGACCTGTCATTCACGCATCTAGAAAAAATAGGGTGCCCAGGATTGCAATTCTGCAGCACTTCCTGTTCCTGCAGGACAAGTACAGGGGCGCAGAGTTTTTCAGCGACGTGTCGAAAACTGCTTCTAATGTCTCTTGTGCAGTGCACGGACCACATTTTAGTGTTACTAAAACAATGGATTTACATTGCAGTATTTAGACGGCAGAAGGCTATGGCATCTTACTCATTTTAACTCATTATCATCAAACATAATATTTCGAAGTCGATCGTGTACACAGATTTTCTAAGCGTTGTACAGGCACTGTCATCAGGAAGGTCGTCTAAAAACTGCGTGATCAATGTTATTTTTATTGTTATAATGACTCCATATGCTTCAAATTTAGAAACAACTATATGCTGGGTACCAGGTCACTGTGGGATCCCTGGCGATGAGACCCCTGATTACATGGCTGGTGCGGCTGTTCTCATGACCGCAGTTGACGTAACAACAGTACCTTACACCGACCTAAAGACACACATGAGACGACAGCTTCGTAACACATGGCAACTACACTGGAGTGAACAAACAGACAACAAAATACGCGTAATAAAGCCACAATTGGGACGCTACACAACTGACTCACACAACAGATACACTGAAGTCGCCCTAACTAGGCTGCGGATAGGCCACACACATGTAACGCACTCCCGCCTGCTCACTGGTTCTTCGCGACCCAGGTGTAGCAGGTGTGAAGGGACCTATCTATAGTCCACATACTAATCACATGCAAGGCACTTGACACAACGCGACACAAACATTTCCCTTATTATACAGAGGACACATTCCACTGCACACAAAAAGCCAACTAACCAATGTTTTCTATCGACAACAGGCGCGGAAAGACGTAGACTAAGAAAGAAATACACAGGACGACGCGCTTTTTCTTTCACTTTTTCACAGGACGACGTGCATTTCTTTCTTAGTCTACGTCTTTCCGCGCCTGTTGTCGATATGAATCAGCACCAACTCGCCCAACTTGCCAATGTTTTCTAGTCAACGTCTTCTTAAGTTTTTACCTGAGGTAACTTTTCTGCAGCTCTTGTCATATCACGTGTAATCATCCTGGCCCCATACACCAGCCATCTCCATTGTCTTTTGTATTGTGACCCGTTTACTTCTACTCACAGGTTTTAGTATTTACAGTCTCATCAACCATTACATAACTTCTTTTCTGGCGCTCTTTGCCCTTGTTGGCCTTGCGCCATTAAACACCATCATCATCATCATCATCAAAAATTGAATGGCAAGCCAAGGTTTTAAAAGAATAAAAAAATTTGCACCAACACACGCTGTGAAGGTGGTTGAAAAGCAAAGCTTTAAACGACGCCTAAAAAATTGCCCATGCGACGACACTTGAATTCACACACGTGGCTCTACAAACAGTAAAACCAGAGATTCTGTCAACCGTTTTGGAATTTGCGGAGGTGGTGTCCCGAACGCACTAACAGCGTCAGCCACGGCCGGGCTAGAGCGGTGGACGCTGCCTCTGTAGCCGGGCCGCGAGTCGGGAGAAAGAAAACGGAGAGGACCGTTTTTCGAAGGGTGAGACAGCGGAGCCTAGCCATTGTGATGTGCTAGCTTGGGCCTACACCACCGCGCAACACAAACGCAGACCCCGAAACGATTCGGCATGCAAGCTTAGTGATTCCCATTTATACCGATTTAAACTAGTTTAGTAAGTTTGGGTATTGCGAGAAATCTGAGGGAACTTTTATTATGGCTATTCATCAGAACCAGTTGCCACTTTCGCCTTTTGTAATACCTCTTAAAACACAACCAAATACGTCATCACCAAATTAGAAAGTGGTGTCCCGTTTCTCTAGCGTACAGATGTCTGTACAGGTAGCGTTTCTCTAGCGTACAGATGTCTGTATGCGGTTTGTACATTTTGTTTTCCTGCCCTCCAAACCAATCCTTAACGCATGTTTGCCGTACGACCACTTCATTCGGTCGGGTGCGGGTTACCCTGGAAGTGCTGTAGAACAAGTTAACCAAGCCATGCGAAGGCACCGCGCTATGGACGCGAAGCTGCACCAAGACAGGGACAAAACAAACATCGCTAAAGCAGACGACAAAGACGTACCGCCCACGCCGACGCCGGTGAGCAGGCACTTCCGCGTGGGGAACGCTGGGTAAATATTCGCCGCGCCTTCTCTAGTGTGCTCCGGGAGTGACTCTCCACCTCCCCCCTCCCCTCTACCGCCCCCCCGCGTTGGGAATTTGTAGTCCCCCCGCCACGAAAGAATCGTTGTCTGGTATAGCTAGAAAGCTTTGCTAAAAAAATCCCAAACATTTACTTAAAAATCACAAGATTATTCACTGCGCTCCCAAACAAATACAGATATTTAAGGTATTCCATATAGTTAGAGTACGCACGTATATATACAAAACAATTACACCCAGATCCACGCCATTCAAACGTTCTGAAACAGCGGAGCTGACTTCGGCATGCTGCCGGCCACATACAGCATAGGCTGGGTCACTCACGAGGCCACTCGCCACAGAAAGTGCATACTCGAAGCTGACCCACGGAGTTCTGGTATTATATGGGTGCATATATGTGTGCGATAGTGCCCTCCATGCCCCGGCGCGCGAGCCAACATCGCGCACAGAACGGCCGTCGCATCATCTCGGGAGCACTCTTGGGCCTGCGGTATGGGTCTGAAGGTGATGGGCCAGCGGTAGGCGCGTACGGGTCAAGAAGTATGGTCCCTCGACATTGCATACAGTAAGCTTCTCTTGGACCATAGAGTTTCATACAATAACAACTAGAGAGGAATCTGGCGCTGCGATCGCACGCCTCAATGGGCGTGATAGGTAGTTCTGGATTCGGATTGGCGCTCGATGGCCTGTGGAAGTTGCTATGGATTGCCGGCAGTTTCGTTTTCGTTTTGGATTTACATGAATGCATTTGCCTACGCAGGATGTTGGGAGAAGCGATCAAAAATACGTTTCTCCTTGAACTGAATGCCGCCCTGAGTAGAAATGTTTTATTACCCAGAGTTGCGAATTAGATGGGTTGCCAATTCATTGCCGCACAGCGACCACGGAAACAGAAATGACGGCGCTCTGTGCTGCGAAGTTGTCTACGAATTAGGAGTTGCGGCGCTGCTCATTCGGCAGAGCAATGTATTGTCGAAGCTTACGACGGTTGTGAATCGCTTGGAACAGGCACACCTTTCGTGCGAACGCCGGCTCCTACGGCGTAGAACAGCAGCACCGGCGCCTGATAGGAGCGCAGCCTGATGATTGTCACCAATTCAGGCAAGAATAACTTCTCCAAAGGTAATCGGTTTCTTTTTTTACCACAAAAAATGAGCACAAAACTTTTCTTAGTATTACAAACTACGAGCGCCGAAACTTTTACAAATAGTTTTTAAAAAAGTCCGAGTCGTGCTGCAGTTGGCGGCAAATGGCAAACCTGCTCACCAAACCCCCTCGACTTCGCGTGTGCTGTTTATTTAAACGCGCGGTTTTATTTCGTACAAAACCAGTTTTTGGTCAGTAACTTTTTTGTTCGTCATGTAATTTACAAACGGAGGACAGGGCAATAAGAGTTTTTTCTCAAAAAACACCATTTTCGCAGCCATAGGCCCGTTTCGATCCTACGCAATCCGGTTCCAGAACTACCCAAAATTTCTAATGGAAGCGTAAGCGCCGCTGCCATGTTCGCGTTGCCACTAGCGCCAGTTTCTCCTCTAGTTATTAGATGCGACGCTCAGAGCATCTCTTGTCGGCGGCCCTGTCCTTCCTGCGTGCGTCCGTTGTTGTCCGCGGCGTGCCTCCGTTGTCCGCAGCCACTCTCCCGCTCTCCTCTCCGATAGCGAACACTCTCTCGCGAAGGGCATTGGACTGGATTCGATTGGATTCGATTGGATTGGCTTGGCTTGGCTTGGCTTGGCTTGGATTGTGTTGGATTGTGTTGCGTCATAGCCACGGCAGACGCACTGGCGCCGGCGCGTGCCCAGGTGAGAGCGTGTGCGGCCCAGCGCGCCCTCACTCCACCGGTGGGCGGCGCTGCGCAGATATAGTGCCTAGAATATAACAGGTGTGCCGCTCTCCGGCGGCCTTTCGGTCGACGGTTGCTCTCCGCTTGCGCTTGAACCCCCTCAGCGTCGCATCACAGCAGGGATCCCGCGAGGGGAGGTGGGCGTAATTTTTGTATGAAACTCTATGCCTTAGACTACGGCAGTGGTATTTGGCGACCTAAACTCACTGTAGCCCGAATACCGCTTAAGTGGGGTCCCACACAACGCCCTTCGCCGCGGTATCTGCGTACGGCAAGCTCACCCACGGAGGTCTAGTAGTTTATCGATGCTTATGTAGGGAAGCGAACCTGCGCACGTGCCCCAGCACGCAAGCCGAGATCACGCATTAGACGACCATCGAGGCGGTGGCGCCACCATCCGGCACAGAGGAGTGCCTTAGCCTGGCGTAACAAGCATCAACGGACGATGCGAGCACCTATGCAGCTCGGCTGTGAAAAGCATAGTGTCGAACCGGAACAGAACCGAACGCTAAAACCGGAACAGAACCGGTATTTTTTGAGAACTGAACCCGATCCCGAACCGTTCTTATCTTGGCCCGCTGGACCCTAACGGGAACTGAACAGGAAAATAAATAACGGTTACCAGTTGACAACTAAAGGGTTCGACCAGTTCTGGAATGAAACTGTAGAGGATTTAAATACAAGGCTGAGACACTCCAGCAATGCCTATCAAATTCAAACGCATCAACAGACGTGCTCGTAATTCAAAAAACTAATGTCCCCGCTAAATTACAGGAATATGTATCGCATATAGATGGCACAGGCGAATCTACAGCAACTTTATTTCGTAAATCCATCGCGTCCACGCCAGGCGTTCTCCCTGAAAAAGAGTGTCACCCCACGCCTACCCAGCTCATCCCTCGTTCGTCTCAGAGCAAGGCGAGCCTGTTCAACCGAACATATACTTCCGGCCAACCAAAAAACAGTCGGGAATCGAAGACACCATCAAAGCCGCGCTTCAAATTGGTGATGGTTCCCCAATTCGTATACTGGGAGACTTTAACGCTGATCATCAGCTGCGGGTCTATTGCTAAAGTAATAAAAGAGGCATGAAGCTTGTAAGAACCATACAAGACCAAGAACTTACAATCATCAACGACCTAAATGCACCCCCAATGACTCGAAACAGTGTGGCAAGGGACACTTTCCTGACTTGTCAGTGACTCGGAACATCCAGGAAGCCACCTGATTAAACACAACAGCATCTTTAGGGTCAGATCATGATATTATCAAAATATGGGTTAATGGTGTGGACTAGAACGCCCATATTACTTTGGCGCATATCAATGACTAGGACAGATTCCCCAAAATCCGTAGTGAAGTCGAGATTCCATCGCTGAACCTCTCTTATGACCAGTGGGACAATGAACTTATTCAAGACAAGACCTCCACAAAGGCTATAATCCCTTATTGCCAAATCCCGTACATCAATTTGAAATTGTTAAATACTTTGGAAGCTGGCCAGAGCCTTCCGCAAAGGTGGAAAAAGCAGGGACATAAAATAAAACTCAAGCTGCGTATAGCACAACTCAACAAGGAAGCGGCGAAATACAAAAAGTCGATATGGAAAGAAAACTGATTGACAATGTGTGACGGTCTTCGGAGAACACTATCTACCCGGAAGACATGGCAGTTTCTTTGACACCTAATTTACCAGCTCAAGAGCAAGGGTGAAAGCAGCAGCACCTTACCTAAAAAGCTCCATTCCTACCAAGGCACGACGGAAGACCTCACACGAGATCTTACAAATACCTAAAGGCCGCGAAAGCAGCTCTATCTTTACCACACACAGGGACCCCCAATCCCTTGCTCGACCGGGACATCCAGCTACACGAGGTTCGCGCAGCCATTGCCAAAAGCAAGCGAACCAGCATTCCTGGGCAAGCTAAAATAACCTACAAACTCCTGGCAAGCCTCGAGGACAGCGGCGTGCAAAGCCTCATAGACCATTTAACTCCTGCTACCGCTCTGGCAAACTCCTTATCACTTGGAAGAAAGCGGAAGTCTGGATGATCCCCAAACCTGGAAAATCTCCCCACATCGACAACCCGAGGCCTATATCACTACCTTTGTGTGTGGGCAAAATTTTCGAACGCATCATACTCGTGAGGCTTCACAAAGACCTGGACCACAGTGGCCAGGTGCCAAACACAATGTACGGATTCCGCAAGCACCTTAGAACACAAGACGTGCTCACCCAGCTAAAAGGAAGACATGCTAGTTTCAGCCTCCCGCCACTCCCAATAGCCATCCTCGCCTGGACCTCATGGGGGAATTTGACAACGTGGCACATAGTGCAGTCCTACAGCACCTGGCCGAAGCAGGATGCAAACAACGAACGTACAACTACATCGCGGACTTCCTCTTGAACCACGTGGCAGTGCTCAGAGCTGAAGACATCTCCTCCGATCTTATCCACCTCGAGGATATAGGCACCCCTGGGGGGTCAGTGTTATCCCCCCCTCCTTTTCAACCTATCACTACTCGATCTTCCAAGGCCACTACACTAGGTTCCCAATATAAAACAACTACATCATCACAGACAACATCACAACTTCACAATTTGAACTGGCTCTGATTCGCTGCGTTTCCTTCAGCACAACCTTCAACAAGCAGCCGATATAGTTAATATGCCCAGGAATGCGGCCTTTGCTGGGCCCCGCAACAATCAGCGCTGCTACTAGTCAGAAAAAAAGCGCCGCCAAGTACTTCAGTGACACTCAGATTAAATTGGGTGGCCACACTATACACCCTTGCAAACACCTCAGTATTCACTGGCTGGTAATCCAAGCCGATACCAAGAACACTACCCTGGTGAACCTCCGGAAGCACTGAGCCAAACAAGTGACGCACATAATTCTCAGAATCTCCAACAGATAGCGCGGCATGAAAGAGCAGGACACAATACGACTTGTGCAATCATTTGTCATCTCCTGGATAACGTACGCAACCCCTGAAACTGTCCTCTCCAAGACAGAACTTGAAAAAGTAAACGTAATCATCCGAAAAGCCTACAACCGGTCCTTGGGATTACCCATGAGCACCTCCACAGCCACCTGCGCAATCTCGGCCTTCACAACCCGGTCGAAGAACTTATTGAGGCCCACCTCGCAAGCCACAAACTGCGATTAGGCTTGTCCCCTGCAGGACGCCTTGTGTTGGCAACGTGTAATTGTCAGGCTCAGGCGCGACAGCGACCCCAGGCGTTTCCACCAGAAATTATAAATAACATCTATGTCCCAACCTCCCGAAAAATCTGCACCCAGACCATCATGAGGGCAGGAGAAAAGCCAGAGCCACAGCAATCGACAAACGGTAGTGCAAACACTCCACAGCAGTGTACACTGATGCCGCCCCATATCAGCGACACCGAGGAGCAGCGGTTGCAGTGGTCACCTCAAGGGATCAAACACTCACCGGTCTCACAATCAAGACCAGCTCCATCCAAAAAGTTGAAGAAGTGGCGATCGCCTTGGCTATAACCCAAACCACTGCGATTGCGGTAATCACCGATTGTGAAGCGGCATACGGAAGCTACGTGGCTGACGCAGTGTCTCCAACATCCCTGCGCCTCCTGATCAAAACGCCTCCCTCTCGTGCGGCCAGAATCGTGTAGACCCCTGCCCACTCCGATTTCCACGCGCCGACACAGCCCATGCATTGATCCGCGCTCTCACCAACCGGGCTTCAGAGGAGCACTGTCCAACGCCGATTGAAACTTACCAGAAAATAACAGTATTTTAGACCCGGTAGGAGGACCGTTTCCCCGCTCCGCACAGTTCGTCTAAAACGCAGAAAAACACATTACGACGAATTCAAACGAACACGTTCTCAAACCATGTACGACTAAATCATCAAAGTTCCTTACACAATACTCTCGGGAGTGTGCGTTTTGCGGTAATTCAGGCACACTCTATCACGTCGTCCGGGAGTGCGACCGAAACCCCAACCTTTACTTCATTCCCAACCCTTCCCACTTCCCAATTTATCCATTTTATCCCACTCGAGCCTCGACGACCTGATTATCTTGGTTGACCGAGAGGAGAGCGCCAGGATTGCCCATGGTCTTCTGGACTAGAAAGCCACTCCAGAATTTATTTTTGGGCGTTAAAGTTTCTTTTTGTTCTTCAATGTGGCTACGCTTATGAAGCTTGCCGCGGCTTCCCTTACAGTGAAATCTACCTTCGCGTATTCCACTCGACTTCCCTATGTCCATGTCGTGGTTTACGGCCACAGAAAATCGAGGAGTACCTCAAACGTCCACACCTTTTCGCACAAGTGGCCACCCGCGGTTTCCGCTTGCCATCACCACCTTATCGACCTTCTTTCGCCCGCCTTGTCGAAAGAGCAAGTCACTTCTGCATTGCCCGTAAAACTAAACGCGTCCACTTCTGGAAGGGATTTTGGGGACGACGAATCTCATGAACGACACCCACCCACATTGAGACGCCATGGTGATATACCGCCGAGTTCCCTGATCATTTTTTTGAAGCAATATCCAATAAGATTTGCGTCGGAATGAAATGCCACGAGGTGACTTTGATGACAGATACCGGAGCTGATTATTATCTTATATGGCCTCCTCGATTATCAGTTCCGGGAACCTATGTTCTCTTATACGGCCTCCTTGAATATCCTTTCCTGTGGAACTTTTTGTCTGACGGCAGTCCTCGCACTATTCGCAGACAGTCCGAGGACTGGCACATTGAGGATGCCCATGGGCGCAAAGTTTTCGCCGTCTCCCAAAAGGAAGACAGAGTGCGGTGGCCCCTACATAACTATAGCGAGGGATCCTGTGTGATACCGATCGAAAGGATCATGGGTCGCTTTGAAATTTGCTGCGAGATACGTCTACTATATTTGTTGTTAATCGACCAGATTTAGGGGAAATCCCCAAGGTGGAGGAGGTTTCCAAATCAGGCTGCCGGCGTATTCCAAATCAGGCTGCCGGTGAGATTCGAGCTATTCACTCGCATCAAAGTACCAATAATCCCAGGCACCACGGTTTGTCGTCACTATAGGAGTCCTCACTTTGAGATGCTTGCAATCTGAACCACCGTTCTTGCTTTTGCCACAGCTTCCGTAGTTTTAAATGTTGCTGCTGACACTTCCCAGAGACATAAGACGCACGTTTTTGCAAAAAAGTTACGCGCAACTTCAACTAGACACGGCGCAGATGTGAAATGTGGACGAGCCACTCAGTATCGCGGCCACCACCAAATTTTGACCGAAAGAGGAAAAGCAAGAGGGAACAAAGTGTTTCCCGGCCGATCACGACAACTTGTTCCGCGACCCCTCCTTACCTTTCTCATTTATTCGTATTGTGGGCTCCCCCGCACCACGAGTGCTGTCGCGCGACAGGCCTTCGGAAGGGACGATGCATCCCCAGACTTTCTTCAAAACGGCAGGGCTAGAGTGAAGGCGCCCGATTTCTTTATTTCTACGTTTATTCTTTTTTGAACGTCGTGGTAATGCAATGGGTTCAATGGCGCCATTTTTTTTGTGTTTACAACGGTAGCGGCAACTGGTTAGCTGGTTTTAGAGACTTATTTTCCTTAATCAGGCTTGATTGGACACATTTTTCGCGTTAAAAAAATAAAGACAGGTTGCTCTCCAGAAAAAGAAAATAAAGCAGCACGCAGACTGAGACAATGGGACTCTCAAATATACATAAAAATACTTGTCAAAATATTAACTACAATAATTACACCCTGTCTTTAAAAAGAACGTCTTGCTTGCCCTTTATGCGTCCATATTGCCGACGGGCTACCTTTATTGCCTGTTCTTTCATCAAAAAGTGCCCACAGTACAACATATGCAATTGCAGTTCCCTCAAACAACCCCACAAATTTTTGAAGTTCTTTATTTATCCACTTGCTTGGTCAGTGGGCTACGCCTAGATATTCCAACATTACTGTGATTTGTGCTAGGTTGCGTTGTTAATTGCAACGTTGTAGAAAAGGCTTTCTCAAACGCGGCCGGATTGCTAATAGAAGCAATACAACAAACTTTCATTACGACAGACGCTAGCAATGCAATTGAACGAGATGACCGCCCCTCGTACACAGCATTCTTTCCGTGCAGCCCACACTAAAAAAGTGGGATTTGGCAGCCCCACACGGACCGCTAACACTAAGTTTCCGAGCATCTACGTCGATCGCGGCGCTGGAATACAACCAGTCGACCACGTAACCGGCGCGCGGCATTCTCGTGTCCAGCCCAGATGCGCATAAGACCGTACTATCCCGTTCGTGCTATCCCTTTCGCCCGTGCTGAACCCCAGTCCCCTAGGGCAACTTACCCATGTTATTCGGTGCTTTCCAGCAACCTCCCCGCGTTGCTGTCGTTCAGCTCGGCATTTTCCAGTGTTTTCCGTTCTCTCCAGCATATACCATCGCTCTCCGAATGCTGCAAAATGCGGTCCCCGCGTTGCTGTCGTCCAGCTCGGCGTTTTCGAGTGTTTTCCGCTCTCTCCAACATATTCCATCGCTCTCCGAATGCTAGAAAATGCGGTCCCCCCGTTGCTGTCATCCAGCTCGGCGTTTTTCAGTGTTTTCCGTTCTCCCCAGCATATGCGATCGCTCTCCGAATGCTGGAAAATGCGGTACCCGCGTTGCTGTTGTCCAGCTCGGCGTTTCCCAGTGTTTTCCGTTCTTTCCAGCATATTCCATCGCTATCTTTATGCTGGAAAATGCGGTCCCCGCGTTGGTGTCGTCCAGCTCGGCGTTTTTCAGTGTTTTCCGTTCTCTGCAGATATTCCACCGCTCTCCGAATGCTGGAAAATGAGGTCCCCACGTTCCTGTCATCGAGCTCGGCGTTTTCAAGAGTTTTCCGATCTCTCCAGCATATTCCATCGCTCACCGAATGCTGCAAAACGCGTTCCCGAGTTGCTGTCGTCCAGCTCGGCGCTTTCTAGTGTTTTCCATTTTCTCCAGCATATTCCATCGCTCTCCAAATGCTCGAAAATGCGGTCCCCGCGTTGATATCGTCCAGCTCGGCGTTTTCCAGTGTTTTTCAGTCTCTCCAGCATATTCCATCGCTCTCCAAATGCTGGAAAATACGGTCACCGTTGCTATCGTACAGCTCGGCGTTTTCCAGTGTATTCCGGCCTCTCCAGCATAATCCATTGCTCTCCGATTGCTGGAAACTGCGGTAACCGCGTTGCTGTCGTCCAGCTCGGCGTTTTATAGTGTTTTCTGTTTTCCCCAGCATATTCCATCGCTCTCCGAATGCTGGAAAATGCGTCCCCGAGTTGCTGTCGTCCAGCTCGGCGTTTTCCAGTGTTTTCCATTTTCTCCAGCATATTCCATCGCTCTCCGAATGCTGGAAAATGCGGTGACCATTTTTTTCGTCCATCTCGGCGTTTTCCAGTGTGTTCCGGTCTCTCCAGCATATTCCATTGCTCTCCAAATGCTGGAAAATCCAGTCCCCGCGTTGCTGTCGTCCAGCTCGGTTTTCTCCAGTGTTTTCTGTTCTCTCCAGCCTATTCCATCACTCTCCCACTGCTGGAGAATGCGGTCCCCGCGTTGCTGCTGACCAGCTCGGCGTTTTTCAGTGTTTTCCGTTCTCTCCAACATATTCCATCGCTCTCCGAATGCTGGGAAATGGGGTCCCCGCGTTGGTGCCGTCCAGCTCGGCGTTGTTCAGTGTTTTTCGTTCTCCCCAGCATATTCCATCGCTCTCCGAATGCTGGAAAATGCGGTCCCCGCGTTTCTGTCGTCAAGATCGGCATTTTCCAGTGTTTTCCGTTCTCGCCAGCATATTCCATTGCTCTCCGAATGCTGGAAAATGCGGTCATCGCGTTGATGTCGTCCAGCTCGGCGTTGTTCAGTGTTTTCCGTTCTCTCCAGCATATTCTATCGCTCTCCGAATGCTGGAAAATGAGGTCATCGCGTTGATGCCGTCCAGCTCGGCGTTTTTTAGTGTTTTCCGTTCTCTCCAGCATATTCCATCGCTTTCCGAATGCTGGGAAATGCGGTACTCGCGTTGCTCTCGTCCAGCTCGGCGTTTTCCAGTGTTTGCCGTTCTCTTCAGCATATTCCATCGCTCTCCGAATGCTGAAAAATGCGGTCCCCGCGTTGCTGTTGTCCAGCTCGGCGTTTTTCAGTGTGTTCCGTTCTCTTCAGCATATTACATCGCTCTCCGAATGCTGAAAAATGCAGTCCCGGCGTTGATGTCGTCCAGCTCGGCGTTTTGCAGTGTTTTCCATTCTCTCCAGCGTATTCCATCGCTCTCCGAATGCTGGAAAATGCGTTCCCCGCATTGCTGTTGTCCAGCTCGGCGTTTTTCAGTGTTTTCCGTTCTCCCAAGCATATACCATCGCTCTCTGAATGCTGGAAAATGCGGTCCCCGCGTTGCTGTCCTCCAGCTTGGCGTTTTTCTGTGTTTTCCATTCTCTCCAGCCTATTACATCGCTCTCCGAACGCTGGAAAATGCTGTCCTCGCGTTGCTGTCGTCGAGCTCGGCGTTTTTCAGTGTTTTCCGTTCTCTCCGGCATTTTCCATCCCTCTCCGAATGCTGTAAAATGCGGTCCCCGCGTTGGTGTCGTCCAGCTCGGCGTTTTCCAGTGTTTTCCGTTGTCTCCAGCGCATTCCAATCCGGGTTTTCCGACAGGGCTGTGTGGAGGTACTCATTCAAGCGAGGGATGGCGTCCAACGGTAAAATTTAAGTCGTTATGAGTACTAGTCGTACGGAACAATTTTCACTCATGTGTGACCAGTGAACTAAAAAAGTGGTCCTAATAGCCCGTCGTGTGTTTGGGTGGGTTCGTTACAGAAATTAGGTTACATATCTGTCGCATAGGAAAGACGCGTCTATGCACTCAGATGATATTCTGTTAAGGGTCCCCTTCTTCAGCCCGCCTTGGGTCACTACCGTCCATCGTCATCCTTTCATTCGAATCCACCGCCACAAAAGCAGCTCCTGCATCAAATAGTAAACATAGTTACGAGGACGCGTGTGAATTACTTTCGCATGGCTGTATTATGCCGCTGCCCTACGCCACGAGATGTGCCGTCACTCCATCTCGCCTTCCTCGATATACATTGGTCCTGCCAGTCATAATCATTCCTGGACGAACTCAACAGCTCTCACGTTCTTTGAAAGCGGAATACTTCTACACTGCTACATGGTAATCATATCCCATTCTTTGCATTTGTTTTTTTCCTCTTAAAACGCGAGACACGCTGTATTCTACCATGATAATGCATTCAAGCGCATAATATTTGGATAAAGCACGTAAAGGAGACCGACTTGCGGGTATTATCGCACGTATATGTCCTTTACGTCCTTTCGCTAAGCATATGACGCTTGAATGTCTTGTAAATAAATACCTACTAGCCCGAATAAAGACGTAAAACAATGCTGCAAATTTGTGTTTTGAAATAAGATTTTAGTGCATTCTGGAAAGCTGCATGACTACCCAGTCAACGCTCCCCATTCCTGTTAAATACCCTCAAACAGAATGTGCCACAAAGAAAGGAAATACAATTACTCCTTTGTTTCACGCTGGCAATCAGTCTTACTGATTTACCGCTACATAATTGAAATGGTTCCGGAATCCTTCCATTTTTTCGAGGTCCTGGGAAGGAATGGCAGTCGAATGGGGGCAACGCTATGAGGATTGGGAAGGGAATGCAATTAGGCGCAGTTTGCCCGGAATGGAATGGGAATGGAAATGGTCTTGACTTTTATAAGAACTGCATCGGTCTTCAGCTGCGACCGAGAGCTATGCTGACTGCAATCAAAGCAGTCAATCGCCACATTTAGTTTGTTAGCGGGTAACGTGTGGTGAGTGACCTCAAGCGGATCCTCCAAAAGACAAGCTTTAGACGAGTAAGCTTTTCCGCGCACGTATGATGCGCCAAAGCGGTTGTTGCACACGGCTACCGTGCACCTATCGGCGGCCCATTCGCCTTAATCCACACCAGCATGCGCGACGATTGTTCTCCGCCGCGAAGATCCCCCCTCTGCTGCCGTGGATATGATTTAGTGGGTGGAGTAGATGAGCAATTTTCTTTAAATGCCAGCGGTTTGCCTCAAATAATGCACTCAAATAAAATACAATATTTAGAGGTGGTTCCACATATTCAGCAACTCAAAATGAAGTGCATGCAATTCTTAAACACACCTATCGTTTTAGCACACCAGTCCTGGCACTGACAAGACATGCTTACTGAGGATATTCCGTAGCCTAATTATCTCCAACATTGACTATGGAAGCATTGTGCATCAGTCGGCATCAAAAACAGCCTTCAAGATGCTCAATGCTGTTCACCACCTAGGACTCCGGCTAGCTACACGTGCTTTCCGTACGAGTTCCGTTTTAGGTGTTTATGTGGAGTCTGACACGTGGTCCCTAGAACACCAGCGTAAATTCAGTGCACTCTTGTATGCTGCTAAATTGGCCTCGATACCTCAGCATCCCTGTAACACCATACTAAGCGATCATACTAGCGCAAACTTGTTTTTAAAACGCCCCTCACTGCCCCAACCTTTTTCTTTTACAGTCAGATCTGAGGCCTCTGAGTTGGGAATATTTTTCACGCACAGTCAGAAAACTGTTCTTACGGGTTTTATTGCATCTTGGAAACTTCTACTCATGTCATGCGACTTGTCATTTGTTAATATTGATAAGAACCAAGCCTCTCAGGCCCTCATACAACAACACTTCCTAAGTCTTCAAAAAAATATCAATGCACAGAATTCTACACTGATGCATCCAAAACACGCTCTGCAGTAGCATGTGTGGCATTTGGACCAAACTTCACCTGCTCAAAAGTAATGAACCTAAACGCAAGCATACTCACAGCAGAGGCATGTAGTATTACTATGGCTCTTGAACACGTAATACAAAGCATAATACCTGTCAGTTATATACACAGACTCACTTAGTGTTGTAACGGCTTATCGTCTGGCAAAAGCCACAAAAATACATATTTAAACCAGCTTCTAAAGACTATTATGTGTGCATACTCCATGGGGCTCCAAATTACAATCTGCTGGCTCCCCGGCCATTGCGGAACAGTTGGCAATGAGTCTGCTGACAGACAAGAAGCTGCCGCCACCCACCGTGATGAGATTGACGTGACATTAATACCTTACACTGAACTGAAGGCTCTCATCAGACGCAAACTCCGCGAGCAATGGCAAGAAGAATGGGACACACAGACAGAGAATACATTTCATGTAATTAAGCCAAAAATAGGCAAATACATAACAGACAAGCGGAACAGAATCATTTGAGTGACACTTTGCAGATTACGTATAGGACACACACGGCACTCATTCTTACGTTTTAAATGGCACAGAAAGACAACAATGTTCGGCATGCGGACAAGCACTTACTGTTATTCACATCCTTGTCGAATGCAAAGAACACGACGCTGGCAGACGCAAACACTTTCCAGAATGCTACACGCACCACATCGCGATTCACCCAGCACATTTCCTTGCAGACAATCCCATGTTTGCATGCAGTCGTGTCCTAGAGTATTTATTTAGCTTCGGATTTTTACAAAAAATTTCATATCGACCATAATTGTTTCACCGATATCCCTCACTGAAAGCTGAAGTGCTTTCCATTCACCACTTATAGTTCTTAGTAGTATGGCCCTCTACACCAATAGGTTGCTTTTAGTGAAAAGGCCCCCTACACCATATTTTAACCCTTTTACTTAAAGAAGTATGCCCCCAAAGAAATATACAAAACCCTGGTATTTGGCGCTCTTTGGCCAAGCTGCTCTTGCGCCAATACACAACACATACAACAACACATTAACTTCCTTTCAGCCAGCAGTGTCCTCCGTAAGAAGAAAAAAAGGGCCTTTCCAGTGTAACTGCTGGGGGTCATATCCATTTAGGCGTCTTGTGAATAATTTGTCATTGTTTCTGGTATCGTGTCTCTTTCAACCGTTAGGTGACCCCCGCCTATTCCGCCATGACATAGAATTGCAACTCTCCTCATTTCCAAACTGTTTATTCCTTCTTCTAATTTCTTACTTCCAAAAGCTCTGCAACCAAGCTGCATCATCCGGTACAGCCTTGCTAGAAGGCAAGGTGCAACTCAGAAATACAAACTCTCCCCTCGTTTTACTGTATCTCATCAATTTGACGGGTCATGTAAACCTTGTCCTGTGTGTTTTTATAACTTCATCAATAGCAAAGTTCATTATAATTGCACACACGCGTCTTCCTTTAGCATTCATTATATTATTACTAAGCAGTATACTCCAATGTAACCAGCCTTGCTTCTGTTATTCCCTTTTGACAACTCCTTAAAAATAGTTTGCTTCATTTATATTTAAAGCTACTGGTGATTACGACACATTCTCCGAAATCAATGCCTTAAGTATTCTTTAGAACAGTAATAAAATATTAGTAGAGACGAAGAACGTGGCCGTGCTATATTACGATCATGCTGTTTTTGTTTTCCCTGTTGTTTTCAACATTACTAAGGCAATTTTTTTACTTTGTAGGCGAAAACATTTTGTCACCTGTTACTGTCGGCAAGGTCGGCTTGCTATGATATCCACACTAGTTTTCAGACATCCACGTAACATGCGATCTCATTAACCCTTCCCACCAGAATGACGTTATGCATGACGGTAGATACGGCTTCCTGCTAAAATAATTCACCGGATAATAATTTGAAGCATTGTACGTGATTTTAACTCAATGTCTGCCAGAGCATTTCATGTTTTGTAGTTTAGGCAGCGCCGTTATCCTTCCATGTGCAAAAAAATGTGTTGGAAGGTTGTTTACTATCCTTCCAACATACATGTACATGTATCTTGAAAGGATAGTAAACATGTGCACATGTTTATTTACTGATAACTGAAGTTACCGTGCACGCTTATTTATTTCTAATTGCACTCGCCGAAGTATAAGGTCAGCCATAAAAATGGAACATACTGTTCTCTTCGTTCAAATTATGTTTGCGGAAACCATTTAACGCCAGAACGTTAAAATGAAGTAATTATCATAGCCCTCATTTACGTCACTTGGGGTTGGGCGACAGTGCATTTGCTTCCAGCTACTCAATGGACATTGCTTTGACTACAGTCCATCATCAGGATTCCTTTCAAAGAAAATCCCAAGGGTGTGCTTACCTCCGCTACGTGTAAATATCATTACATTGTGAATGAATAGAAAGTCAAGCTGTCTACCAGTATTCTTTCTTGTCCAAATTTGTCTTAAAATTTTGCTTTCAGGAGCATTTCAATAACCAATGAAAATAGAAACATTACAAAGACCCCCAGTTCAAAAAGGTAGGGGTCGAGAGTTTCACTTTTTATTCCTTCGAAATATAATCAAGATTTGTATGTTTGCCGGACTTTACTATGGAACCTGAGGAGACTTCCCGGTCTGCATGCACCCAGAACGATAGTGTGTTGTTTTTTTTTCGCTGCACGGGTATAAACAAAGGAGAAAGACTGCACCGAAATTACTACAGGGTATATTTTCAGCCGTAGATTTAAAACCGGGAACAGGTTTAATTGAATCACAGTAACTATTTCAATTTCATTGAAAACAGATACGCGCAAGAAAATATGCCATAAAAAGAATAAAAGAACGAAGAATGTTTGAAGGAAATCAAAATGTTGGGCATAATGGCATGATATTGTAAAAATACCATAAGTATACACTCAGCACGCGAATGTCAAACCAAACCAAATCTACGACAAGGCTGAGCTAACCGAATGTTATGTTATGTTATGATTTTGTATCTATTAGTGTGGGATTGGGTCATCTTAATGGGCTGATTCAGAAACGCCGGCGTTTCCGCTTTTTTTAGGCTTCTCATTGTTAAGCATGCGGTGTGGGATTATTGTGGCATCTGTGTGCTTGTTAAAAAGTAGTTTCACTACCATCATTTCTCAACCACGAGACGCTAAACTGCAATCTTCTACCACCATGGGACCCGTTATGCACGTAAACATCCCACTTTTTATGCGATGTGTGATTGATTTGCCCTTTGTGAAAAGCCCAATGTGTAAAGTTGGCTTCCCTGCAGTAAACTTGGTTTTCCTGAAGTGCATTTTTTGCGGCTCCACAAGTGATACATGAAAAGCTTCGCTTTAAAAGTTATCCATGCGAAACACAGCGTCCCGCAATACACTCCCCGCAAAGCCCTCGCTTTACGTTTTCATAATAGGAAGACACGCGATTGAAACAAATCGCGTCGTGAGCGTCACATTAACGCCGCATTTGCCCCTTCCTGCCTCTACATCACCTTTTTCCGCACCTACAGCTTAAATCTCAACAACATGACCTGAATATCTGTTAGTACGTCGCAAAAAAGAAATGTCGCAACCACCACGCAATTGCGGAATATGATTGCGGAATATGTCATTTCAGCATAAATCTGTGTCTGCCATTATTATTCTTGAGCACTTAAAATTTTCCTAGCTCAAAAAGTACGTGTGGCTTTTTACACAGAAAAGCCTTCTCCTTCCGAGCAGCTTTGTATGTCCACGTGCAAACTTTCCCAAAAACAGATCTGCGAACTTTTGCACAGACATCCACAATCATCTTAGTTTCGGTGTGCAGCCCGAATGTTTTGCTAAAAGACAGTTGTTTTAATAGCGAGCTAAGTTTAACGTGTGATGCAAGCTCCCACTCTACGGAACATTATTCCTCCATAACAGTGCTCGACGACGCAGGCTAGCATTTAGCGAGAAGACGTTGACCGTTATTAAATGTCGTCGGATCCAAGCAGTATGTATTTCAACTGGGCACCTACGTGCTTTCAACACAAAAAAGGGCGCTCAAAATAAAGAAACTGACATTTATAAGGTTTCATCGCCATTTGAAAACTTCGGTTATACCGATGCTTACCCTTTCGTAGGATTCACCCTCCTGATGTCGATGCCCGCCATTGTGAACTGAATTCGTAGTTCACATTTTTTGCTGTTCTTGCTTGTCAACTGCATGGTGCCCATAATGACAATTACATTCACACTCTCAATGCGTAACCATTAAACGCTTCTGCTTAAATGCGGCCCCTGCTCCACCTAAGATCCTAATCTAACAGAGATACATGCGAGACTGATGCTCTCCCATTCGTACTGCGAAGCATACACTGGCCAAATCTGACAACGTGTGCTACTATATAAAGCGTAAGAAACGGCTACCGTACAAGATAAGAGTGCCTTTAGAGGGAATGTTGCTAGCGGCGGTTTTTTATATTCTGATGGCAGTTGGGGAAGGTAAGTAGAGCATTTGTTCGCTCGCAAGCAACGGTACGTGCTTTAGTCAGTTTGTTCGCATGGAATATCGATACGCGTGTTTTTCTCTACGTCTTAAACTAATCAGATTTCGCTACTTCTGTGCTGCCGCCCTGGTAGTTCTGGGCGGTTCTTGATTTCATCAAGATTTCAATACAGGAATGTAGTCAGAGCTTTGCATGGCTTCCGGTAAGCTTGCAGCAGTCAATTACAATGGTGTTCGTATAATGGAGTTCCCAAAGTCTACAGTGACTTCATTAGGTCGGGACTCCATTTGCTCGTGTTATCTGTATCTATTACTGAGATAGTTTGTTGTCATTAAGATTTTTATCATGGCCTGGAAGATTCTTTGCTTCAGGTGGTATATTTCTCCGAGGTTTACCAACTCAAATGTTTCTTCCCGCAGTGCATAGTAACGAGTTTAAGGCCGACCTTGCGCCATCGTTTGCTATCCCGAGGGTCAACAAATATCGGTTTGAATGCGTTCCAAGAACACTGACGTTTTTGCGTACTCGTTAGCTTCGCTTGTGTGTTTCAGGGAACATTTTTAACGAAAATAATTCAGCTTTTGTGCTTTGGTTCCTTTATTCAAGAGACTGTGTACGGATCAGAGTATGCTCAGAGCTTATTTTAAAGGCAAACTTGTTTCATGCAACTGGCAACATTGAGTGAGCACTTTTTCTCGCGATAGGACCCATGCGACTTTGCTATAAAATCCCTTCTTTCTTGTAATCTGTTAGCAAAATGCCGTGGTTTCTGTCAAATTTACGCAGTATTTTGCCATAATTGTGCCCAATATGTACTGAAATGGGTGCGTTGAAGAGGTTATCCCAAAATAAGTTGCCCTGGCACATGCCGCGACATATGAACTCTTCTATTCGTAAATATAATGAACATTTTATCTTCCTCCATTCAAACGTACAGAACACGTGAAACGAACAGTTAATATTGCGTAAAAATACAAACTCCTCCCATTCAAAAGTCTCTCACCGTAGATAGCAAGATGGAAAACCTCCCTAATATTTTTCTGATGTGGAAATAACAGATCTAGAAGTTTGCGAAGTTTATAGTGGAACCTTTCCTCTACACCTGCTTACCCCCTCATCTGATCACTGGTTTTGCTCCCACCACTATTTTGAATCCTCGTATCAGCATCTTTATTATCTTCCTACCTCTTTTTGTTCCTCTCTTTAGCCCGGTTTTCATTACTTCTAGGCAAATCAGGAAACAAATAGTACGCAGCGGTAACCAAGAGCGGAAAAACACAAAATTTGCGCTGAAGTCATAATACCTATCCTCTATTTCGTTTCAGGCCGCGTTTCTTATTTGCCGCTGTGTGTTCAATTCATAATATTTTGGGGCCTCTCGAACTACCGAGAATAGCCTAGGTTCTGGAAAATAAATAAATGGTAAGCTAGATACCATGGTTTGTGGACATTGTATGTGGCTACGTCGCTCCTGCTTTAAATATAGCAGGAAGTCAGGTGGTTTCGGGCACGTATACAACTAATTAACGAATTGTCACGATCCAGCACCCTCAGCTACTATCCGTAACCTCGACATTCTCGTTCTTCTCCAAAGCCCAGGAAAGGACCCTCGTACATCCTCGGTTACTTGAAGAGCGAAGCATTGATGGTTCAATGGTCGTGCGAATACACGATAATTTGACACTGACGCTAACCAAAGCTTCCGTTGCATCAGAATGGGTTCGATTGCGTACTTCACGTGACGGTGAAGCTTTGGACCAGCTCGTAAGTAACATTTTCACACTGTCAACCTTGGGTTTTAATTTGAAGCTTGGTTTTTCTTATGTGCTTATTTCTGCATACTGTTTAGAGAAATACACACCGCTACTAGTTGTACCAGCTCTTCTGCATTGAGATTTTTTATGTATCAAAAAAAGGGAAATTTGGTACGGCCACAACAATTGATTTGTACTCAATATCGTCAACAAAAAACTTTTCAGCTGACACACACCATAAAGAGCTCTTGCGAAAATCGCCTTTTATAACTAAAATGCAATTGACAAATCCCAATTCTGAATCTTATTCGTCGGTACAAACCTCTCCCCTACGTACTAGCATATAAAATCAGTGTTTACAAATTTTGGTGATTGCGCCATCTAGATCGCAAAATGAGCCACCATCTTTTTTAGATTAGTTAAATGTAACGGGCATTTATAAGGCAAGCAGCAACTTTATGACTTCTGTATTACATATTTACAACCTTCACGTTTAAAAGACCCCCAAAGCACGTGAGCATACCTGATCGCCCAATTGAACTACAGGTTAAAAAAATACGTGCAATTTTGTTAGTTATTTCTGACAACATTTTGGAAGGGGTGTGTGGCCCTAGTTGTTCTAAATACCAAGTCTGCAGACTGATGAGTCTGTAGTCAATCACGTGCAACAATGAATTGTTCAAGGAAATTTAAACCACTTTTAGAATTGTTGCAATTGTCACAGAGTGATTTTTTCTAGCCGTATGTATGGGTCTATAATTAAACTTCAGAAGTGCAGTCAGCCATTCACTTTAATGCCTGGTCACCTGATTAGGACCTGCGTTCAGTATCAGCGGAAAGAGAGGGCGCATGAAGACAAAAAAAGTTGGAACGCCGTTATAAGGAAAAGTACTTGAATATCTAAGTGGCTCTCATGCCTACCCCATTTCGGTGCCACAATTTATCGAGGTGCAGAGCTTGGTCCTCAAAAACTTGTTTCATTTTAGTTTCGTGTTTTCCGGTGGACCCATGGTCAACGCGAACTGCATCAGTTCGTTCTTTTTGTTTCGGCAATTTTACACTGACTACGTTGACACGGTCTGCCTGGCCTTATTTTTATGGGATGAATGTGTCCGTCGGAAGTAAGGTAATTTGAAATCAACGTTCAATACTGAGTGGTCTTTGACTCAGGAACTGCATTTGTGAATAAAAACTATACGAACTCGTAATGGTATCTTGAAGTTCTGAACCGCAAGAAACAAATTCAAAATCTGTAAAAAATTCTGAAGGAAACCCTTTGTGTTCCTAATATGCGTTAGGCTTACAGTTATTCACATAACATGCTGTCTGTTTTCCTGATTAAACTTGGGGGTATCTAGAAAAATATATTTCATTCAGTTTCCATTAGCTACTGATTTTGGAATGTTGGGTGCGTGTTCCCCGTTTTTTTGTAGTTTTGTTCTGTACAAAAACAACGGTGCAAATACAAAACTCTTTAAAAGCAATGACGCTCAATAAAGAACCAGTGGTACCTTTTCCCTCTAAATTCAGCGCATTCTTGATGTATGTGGAATTTCTTGGCTGACCTTACTCTGATTCAATGAATGGAGAATAAAGCTGGGTGCGAAAACATTTTTGCCTTAGTCTGGTCTATTTCAACTAAACCAGGCGCCTACAGTGTAATGCTTGCTTTACATTTTTTACTTATGTACACAACAGAACCAGAAGAAAAACCATAAGTGAGTCAAAACATAGACTAGTATTGTGCATCCCTATATATGCGCATTTGTTTCCTTAGTCTTTAGCTTCTGGGTTTTGTGCACCTAATATTTTATTCAAAAGAGTGCTTCATCACAAAAGTATACATTCGATATTGGGCGTATTTATTAAAAAGCCGAAGGACCTTTACTTAGTAACCCATAAGGTCGATCTACCCATACATATCGCCTCGCGTTACGTTGTACTGCTTGACAGGCAGGCGGATAGATTTTTCAGGCTCACTCACCAAAAGGTTTTCGTGCAAAACTTCAGAAAATATATTGTGACTGAGGAAGGCGTAAGTACATTGAGTTCACGTCACAATGTAATATTGAAGATGGCGAGCTAGGCTTTCTACAAACACCGAGGATAATACCGAAGTGCTAGTAGAAAGCAGCAAAAGAGAACTGTTCTTTAATCGCATTGAGGCGCACGAGGAACCTTCCTACACCTTTTCATGCCATTTTACTGCTCGACAGTTTCCACTATGGAAAAAGTCTGAAATGAACTGTCGGGGCCAAGAATAGCATCGTTGAAAAAGCCAATAACACGATTTCAAACTGGTGGGAGTGTGCGCAGTGTTTGTATTGCTTTTATTTACTGTTGTTGAAGTTCGGAGTTCAGGCCCGCGTTTTGCTTTACTGCACGAAGAGAACGAATTAATTTAGGAATATTTTGTGTGTACCCTTTTTTCTTCTCCCGGTAACAAATATTTAAAGCTGAATATTGTCATCTATGGGAGACACACATTGCATTTCTTCAAATTCCATCCTGTTCTCCTTCAAACGTTTCGTCAGAAAGCCATATCGGCAGCTGTGTAGCTGCTGTGTGTTATTCGTTTTTACAAAACAAGCTCATGTTTGTTTTTTTTTAACTTTTTTTCCTTGTGTTCCCTCGCGGCAGTTCTATATATGGGTTTTTCGAAGGTTGAAAGTAGCTAGAGTGCTTTCCTGCTGTTGTGGCAGGAAGTTTGTGGCAAAACGAAAGAATAAAAGTTTTTTATTGTCTTCATGTGTCGCCATTTATGCGCGTCTTGTAGAAGCCTTAAAATCAAGGAGCTGTTTCTCTCGCTTTTCTTCCTCTACTGTGAGCTTAGTGAACACCGCCGTGTAATGTACACACTTTGGGAGAGTCTAGCGTTGTTTGACGAGGAAATGCAGTTATAATCGCGTAATTGAAATTGGTGCCACCAAGCTAATATTAACCGGCTCATCTTGAAATTGCCCCATTTTATTTCGTGGTAGTGTTCCTGTTTTGCGATGTTAAAAGTACCTTCAAAAACTTTTTGATCTTCGCCTGGTCATTGACGTCTTTACTTACTGACGGATAGAGTCACATCAAAGATACGAGCTGCCACGTGGAATATTTCAACTTCAATTCGGCTGCACAATGGCGCAGCATAAGAAGCGAGTAGAAACAGATTACATTCTTCTTGCGACAGGTCTCGGACTAATCTTGACCACCTAAGGATCTTAAACGTGCGCCGAAATCTCGTACACACAGTCGTTTCTGCTCTTGGCCTCAGTCAGAAAAGCGGTGGCCGGTGCTGGCAGTCAAACTCACTTCCTCGTGCTCAGCATCGCAACACCTTAGCCACTGAGCCACCGTGGCGGGTGGCTCATGGAGAGTACTACAAACTAAACAGGCAAATATCTGAGGCGTCATCCCCGATTTGGAGAAGTAGTTGAGAAGCTAAGCTGTTTACGAACCACCAGACATGCTGATGGGGTAGGCGGTGCTTTATTAGTCTTAGTATGGCAGATATAATCGCTCAGTATCCGAGACCAAATTGAAGCACCGTTTATACCCCGTGGTTTACTTGTTGTGAATGTTGTAGCCTGCGAGTGCAAAATAGTCGAAGAAGGACTTGCATCCGTCCTTATTTCTCAGCGTGCCAATAACGTCGTTACAACAGTTATTGGACTGCCCTTTTTCCTCAACCATGCAAAAATCTAATGTATGAAGGTCTTCAAGTCTGTTGGATATTTCGGAATGACTTAGACCGATAACATATTCAGTTAGGGGTGTTAACACCACCCACATTTGGTTGGACAGGTCTCTGGATCGTATCATCAGCTAGAAACGCCACGTTGGTCCCATAGGGAGAACGTGGTGCGGATGGTCGCCACACGACTCTTGACTAGGAAAGAACTCTGACCACAGAGGCTGTCTCGACTCGCCTCCAAATGGGAACGAGTCACATCGAACATGCATGAAAGAGGGCGTAACAGTACAGTGCAATGCCAAACACTAACACTACCGACACGCTGCCTAACAATGTGGGGAGAGAACACTTTTCGGTACGAGTCACGGTCAGTGTCCGGTGGATTCAGAGTCACTACATCCAATGGGTCATACATCCAACGAGTCAGTACATCTATTTATGTATGCACTAACAATGTGGGGGAGAGAACACTGGTCGGTACGAGTCACGGTCAGTGTCCGGTGGATTCAGAGTCACTCCATCCAATGAGTCATACATCCAATGAGTCAGTACATCTATTTATGTATGCACTCACTCGTTGTCAGTACATACATAGGTACATACATGTGAGTAAACGTTATATTTGAATAGTTAATGGTGATTCCCGCCTGTGCACACCAGTCATCCAAGGCTTGAAGACCTCAATTTTTATTTGGTCATTTGCATTGGTTACAGAGATGTAAAGTCTTCGGAAAAAGGTTTGATCTCAACAGATCTTTGAGCTACTACAGATTTTACATCAATTACAAAAATAAAAACTACAAAGGCCCCAGAATAGATGCCTGTGGGACAGCGGACAATGCTTTTAATGAATTCTATGCGCAGTATCCAATGCGTACTTTCTGCAAACGCTACCCTAAATATGTGGCTCTCGATATCCGTATATTTGAGCTAATTTGTAGCTGTTGAAGAGTAATTTCATTTTTCTGAGCAACTGCACAAAATCTACTAAAATGACAAATTGTTCGGCGAGTACCCCGGGGTAATTAAAAATTACAAACTGTTTCTATCAGCTGAATAACAGCTGATAACCACTCTTCTCGGAAAAGTCGCGATTTTGCATAAGGAATTTCGGAAATAGCCCCCGAGTTTTTTTTTTTTTTGCTTTTAGTGGCGCTCTTATGTTTGTGGCATCAGTTGCCGAAGAGTTTACTGGGGTTGTGGGCGCGACGAGAATAGCTTTATTTAGAATTCGGAATATCATCTTTCTTGCCTCTGACTTACGATGCGCAGGTGGTTATGTCACTAATATTGTTTTCATTAGGTAATTATCATCATAAATGCACTCAACTTCCTTCAAATGATTTCTGCTGTAATTAGTTTTTGAGAAATGCTCCTGGGTGCCGTTTTGTTGATTTATTTTGAAGATCTGCAAGACCTGTTCTTATAAACATTGTGCATGTGTAATCGTCATTTTACGCGTAACTATTATTGCGCGACTTGACCAACATTACTTACTGCGGATAGTTCCTCGATCCGCTTTAATTTAATTCCACTGGTTTTGTCTTCATGCCCGCATTAAATGCAAACTTGTCATACCGCACATTCTAATGCCTTAATATAGCCAATGACGAACGCGGATCGGTCCTACCAGTCGCAGTTCAAAATCAGAAATATTACGACCGTTTTAAACTTTCCCTGCATAGCAAAGACAGTGACAGGCAGCAACACGAATAGAAATACATCACTACTGAAACCAATTACTAAAATGTAGAATTTATGATTATTCATGTACGGGCACTATTTTTTTTAAACTGCGACATCTATGCATATCAAATTCAAGGTTGAGATTTAATCGTGGTGTGTAAATAGGAGAGCTTGTCTGTGAAGGTAAAAAAATGTTTAATTCAAGCTTTTCTTGCTTTCACAACGCCAGAAATAGAAGGCAAGAACTTCCGTTTTTTCTCATTGGATGTAATGGCTCGTTCGCTCTAAGGTCGCGTTTTATGTAGTGACCCAAATGAATGTACTGACTTATTCGAATCATTCACGCGTTGGATCTAGCGACTGGGGTGGGTCTCTTTACTCAATGTACTATTTTGGGACTCGGGCATCACGCGACCAAGCCGATGTGCTGACTTGTTGTATCGACTGGCCCGTCGCATGTAGTGACCATAAGCTTGTCCGGTGCGGGCACCGTCGTTGCGCCCCGCTGAGTCGATGTCAAGTTAATGCGTGGTAGTGGGTTCGGCGGCTGTAGGTGAATGTTAGTGGCCACGCTACACTTGGTCTTGATCCCACTGTACAGTGACCTGAGGTCCAACTTTGCCCTCGATACTCCAATTTTGTGGAGCTCGGGCTCGCGACCTCCACAAAGCCTCGGCTTCGGGCCCTGCGGTGGCCGATTAAATTGAACACAAAGTTCTCTGGGCTCAGTTCTCAAAAACTAAGCCCCAGTAAGGACCTGAAATATTCAACCGCTGACACAAAACGCCTTTAAAATATTCGTGAATATCCTCTAGGGAAAAGCTTATGGACAGAAAACAAAAATTATTAATGAAAAAAAAATGCCTTCTGGTCAATCCTTAGTCTTCAACTTTCTTTTTCAGCTGCCCCTGAAACGAAAGCACGGCTGTGTATGAGCAAAAAAAAAACATTCCCAAGCGCTATTTTACCCAAAAAATGGTTCCAGCACTGCCTGTTCTTGGCCTTTAGAGGCACGAAACTATGGTTCTTCCATAAATAATAGCAGGCGATGGTATTGCAATTTCCTTCCTAGTAGCTGCAGAAAAGGGTTGTGCACTTGTAGGTTTCAAGACATCTTCTTTTTTACATTTTTTTAACAGGTTAAAGCATCTGACATTGAAAAGAACATGTATGAAAATAAAAACACCATGACAACAGTTTTTCTATTCAACGACGAAAGCGGTGTCAAAATCGTAAGTAACCAAGGTTTGGAAGTGTGTGCGCAAATTACTACACCAACGCTTGCCAATGCCCGCTTTTCAATTTTATAAGCCCTCTGCGCACGCAAGACCTGTGCAAAAGAATCAAATTTGCTCAGTCTTTTCAAAATGAAGGTGCACGTACTTCTATTTCTCATTTTAGGAACAACATTCCGACTTTTAAATGGCAGTTTGTGGTCATTTTTATACTTCGTTAATATCTGTCGGCTGGTCATGTCTCCAGAAAATACTTGTAAGGGCATAATCCCGTTTCAGCTGCCGCTATTCTTTGCTTATCATATCTGGGACAAATTCCTGCACTTTATTATAAAAAAAATTGCAGATTGTTCATTCGTTAACGGTCGGTGGGACAACTATTATATTAGATCAAACGCTGCAATTTGATTTGTAACATGATTAAATTACGCACCCAAACCGTATTTTCATGTGAAGTTGCAAAAGAACCCACATAGCGGCTTCATTTGAAATGTTGTCGCTGAGTTATTTCCAAGTTCCCAGTACTTAAAACATCACTCAAAGCCCATTCCACAAACTGCGTGCCACCCTGTGGATTCTCCACGGTTATCAAAAACCATCCGGATTAGTACGTCTAACTACCGGCACATTCCGCGAAGGCACGATGGAAAAAATTGGCTTCAATCCACGCTGTGAACGTGGTTGGAAAGCAAAGCTTTAAACGGCACCCTGAACAATTGCCCATGCGACGTCACTCGAATTCACACACGTGGCTCTACAAAGAGTGAAACAACAGATTCTGCCAGCCGTTACTTGGAATTCGGGGGGGTGGTGTCGCGAATGCAGCAGCGTCGGCCGTGGCCGGGATAAAGCGGTGGACGCAGCCGCCGTAGCCCGTCCTGCATCGGCAGAGAGAAAACGGGGAGGAGAGTCTTTCGAAGGGTCAGACAGGGAAACCTAGCCATCCTGATGTGCTAGCCTGGGGCTACACAATCGCGCGACAGAAGCGTAGACACCGAAAGAATTCGGCATGCGAACTTAGTGATTTCCATTTATACCGATTAAAACTAGTTAGTTTAGTGAGTTTGAGAATTGCGAGAAGCTGAGAGAACTTTTATAATCGCTATTTATCAGGACCAGTTGCTCCTTACCCTTTTTGTAACACCTCTTAAAACATAACCGAATTCGTAATCATCAATTCGTAATCATCACCTCGGCAATTTAGATGCACTCGTTTGTATATTGTAGAGAGTTGTGTAGCGTAGACTGTACTACACAAATCTTGCGAAATGAAATGCAGTCGTAACTGTCTTTTTCAGTGGGAAACATTCAATTATGAAAGAAAGTAGGAATTATTAATAACTCGGCGCCTAAGAAACCACAACACCTCATTGGCAATAAATACTAGAACTGAACACCAGACAACAATCCAAATACAGAAATCGTAAGCTGTGCTGATAAACTGTTCCAGGGCATATCCTAAGTTAACAGTGGGATTGGCTACACATATCGAGTGCTTCGTTACGCTGTCCTATGAGCTTCTCTATGGGTCTATGGTATAGTAGACCAGCTACATGTGGGGGGATTGGCACCGAAAACCCAACATGCCAAAATTATTATACGTGCAGTGCTGCTGTGTCTCGAATAATCATTCATTTGACTGCCCGTGGCGCTTGTGTTTTTAGTTGTAACGCTGAATAGTAGAATTGCGTTTTTCTAATTTTCCCCGCTGACAGCTAAGCTTCAAGCCCCACATAAAATTATCAGTCGCTAATAAATCCCAAAACACCTGCTTACAAATACTTTTCATGCATCACCCTTTATTTAAGGTCCATAGGCTCAAAAAGATTACATCGAGTTTTTGGAACGTCTATGTGCAATAGGATCTTGCTCATTTTTCGCTTTTATCATTATTTAAAGCCATTATCTAAGTGTCTGTATTACGCCATTGTTTAAGATAAAAACATGGCAGCATGCACGGGGACAAAAGTACCGCTAGATGCACGCGCCCGCTCGTGCGCACGTAATCTTATCGCCATGCCCGTCTCTGCTGCTCCGTTTTTCTTATAATAAAAACAGTTCAACGGCGACAAAAAGACACTTGATTACGGTAATATTACCATGTGTCACTCAAAGCAATTCTTAACATAAAACCAACAATGAATTAGACTGAAAAAGTATTCAGAGCAAAGTTTTTGCGACTAATGTGACTCTTCTTTTTCGTGGTTAGGAAGGGCTCCTCAACCCTACAGAAAGAATAGAACCCCTCCAGCCAGTAGAAAGAGCCTACAGTGCTCGAAATACCCACGCAATATATAAACTACACCAGAACAAGATATTATATGACAATGTCTTGCGAGACGCACCTGGTGAGTATCTTACAACAAAATTTAGCATGAACAGCAGCAGTATTTGCTATGACAATTTCTTGCGAGACGCACCTGGTGAGTATCATATAACACGATTTGGCATGAACACCATCAGTATTTACATCTTCTCGATATTCGCCACATTGCACGTTCGTAGAAAATTACTCGCCATCCAGAATTCCTCCTTGTGTTTGAGTAAACACAGCTGTACCTTTCCGGAAGTTCATATTCACGGCACATCTCGACAGTACTAAGGCATTCTACACAGGTGTGTTAAGGGCAGTGCGCCATACCATAAAAACTACCGGTTCAGTTACGGTTCCGGTTGGGATGAATTAATTCCATTCCGGTTCAATTTCGGTACAACTCAATCATGCTGTCGAACCGGTTTCCGAACCGGTTTGGTGCCTTGGGTTATCAGAGAAGGGAGAAAAGAATGTTTACTAGTTGAAAGCGCCAATAAACGCAAAATACAAACAGAAATTCAAAATACTGCTTTTTAACAATAACAGCTGGTGCGTTTTCAAAGTCAAGTGTTATATGATTGAGTAAGATACAAGGTGAAAGAAGTGAAATAATGGCAATACACCAGGACTTTTCTAGACCAGCCTTATATCGTCCTAGGGTCTATAGTTAGTAGTATTTACTAGAGAGATGGGACAAGTGTGTGCGCGACATTTTTCATACCCAGCTTTCTCGCTCAAAATTACAACCTCTCGGGAACCTAGAAAAACCACTTTAGGAAGATGATATTTGGCATAAAGCTAGAAATCAACGTGAAGATTAAAACGCTAAAAGAAGATTTCAGGTTTCTGTATATTTTTTTGTGTAATTCGCTGTCAAATCTAACTCCCCATGCATTTCTATGGGATAGTTCCCATGGCTCAGGAACCCAGTCGCGCAACGTGCGCGACTTGAAACTGTGCACAAAGCAAGTATTCACCTCAAATATTAGCTGTGCAAAAGAACATTTTCATTTCGCTAAAAAATTGCAGAGTAATCACTGTTGAAAGAACTGCCATGAGCGGGAAAGCTGCACATGTAATTTCACGAGAAATTGATATATGGCTCCTTCACACAATGTATATGTGAAGTTAAGATTGCCGAAAAGAAACTTTTCCTTTCTAAGAAAATCCCAAAGAAGGCTCAGGGCATTATGCCCTTTGGGCAGATCGCTGAAAATTCGAAACTTTTCCTCTGTAAAAGACAAACAAGCGCAGGCCTTTTTCTCTCGATACGAGGCATAGCTTTCAAACGAGGTAACTTATTTGGTTTTCATTTCAGGAAGGAATCTTTAGAATTTAAATAACAATATGGCTCATCTCAGAAATGGCCAAAATGTTATGTTCCACTTGTCTATATCTGCTAAAGCTAGGGAGTTATTTTTCATTGTAATTCACGGATAATTATTCATTTTCCTGGCAATCCCAGTGTATGTACACTAGGTGGTTTTTTAAAAAATCATCTGCATTGCATGCAAGTCGGAAACTTTGCTGTAATTTTGAAACCACTATAAAAAGTGCCATCTCGGTTTTTTTATCTTTCACAAATCGCCAGTTTTGTTCTTTCCTCTGTGCCTCAAAAACATGTTGCAATATATGTGTAGTTTTGAAGCTACAAAGCCCAAGATCTTGTTGGCTGTAGTGGCTTGTAATAAAGATCTGACGTCAACGTAAGACGGCAAATCGCCGGTCTAAACTTGTCCATCATCACTGCCATACTTACCGACCATACCATACCATACCATACTTACCATACTTACCGACTCTCACGCAGCGTGGAAAAATTACTTACAAGTTAGAATTTTTAAAATGGCACTTCGTCTCCTTTTAACAAGGCAGAGCATTCCAGAAGTTTATATAGTCTGGATGCCAGTACACGAATCCCTTGAGGGGGATGAGGCGGCTCACGCCGCTGCCCGCGATTACATACACCGGGCCGTTTCTCTCACGGGGCAGTCACCGCCTCTTCCACCTAATCCGCAACCTCTCTTGCGCTACACATATATCTTGGCGAACTACGGACATAAACGACAAATTTTCCCCATTCCACACCACCAACTCACAAGGGATGAAGCAACAACGTTCAGACGACTTCAAACTAACACGTATCCACACCGTACCCTTCTTCATGCCATTCATCCGACAGACTATCCACCCACCTTCCACTACTGCCCTGCGCCCGGTACCCTATACCATCAGGTGTGGGAGTGGCAAAAGACACCGGACCTGCACCCAATACCCAACCCCTCTATACAACAGTGGACGGCGCGGTTGACCAGCAAGGACCTACGTTCCAGCTTGACCTGGTGCAAAGGGCCCGCGCAACCAGCCGAAGCCAGGGGATCCCGGACTAGGGACGGGCGGGTGCCCTAACAACTGCACCTGTTGTTTTTATTAAATATTTGTTTCATTCATTCTACGCATCGTCATCAAGCAACCATTGTACGAGGCACCACGGCACTCACTGCCATCGCCGTGATGTCAACTTTAGTTATGTGAAGAGTTGGACATAGGAGGGGCGTTTGGAGGGCAATATGCCACCTGATTTTGTGCTTGTTCGATGGCTGAAGGCAGCGAAAACGAGCAGTACTGTATGTGGAACATTTCGAACCTAAGTGAAAGGGTTTTTCTTTTTGTTTGCCACGCGAGCACACTTGTAAAAAATTTGCGTTACCCACAGCGGTGGCTCAGTGGCTAAAGCGTTGCGCTGCTAAGCACGAGGTCGCGGGTTCGATTCCCGGCCCGGCGGCCGCTTTTCTGATGGAGGCGAAAAGCAAGAACGGCCGTGTGTACGAGGTTTCGGCGCAGGTTAAATATCCCCAGCTGGTCAAAATTATTCCGGAGCCCTCCACTACAGCGCGCCTCATCGCCTGCGTTGCGTAGGCACGTTAAACACTACAATCAATCAAAAAAGGTGCGTTCGACGCCATGTGCTGTACCTGTGCTGTGAGGCGTACCGCATGTTGCAGGGTGGCAGAAAAATTTTGAACACCTGGGAATCTTTAACCAGCGTCGAAATATCAACATACGGTGTTTATTTCTCGTCTACATCCCCGTAGCAGCGGCAGGCAAAGATAAATGAACCTACATCCGCGCCAGTGGCTCAGCCACTTAATATTACCTGGGATTAACACTTGTGAAGTATTTGCACTTTTCATGTGTGAAACCTGTCCAAGCATATTATGAAATGCAACAAGGAGGAAAGTTTACGGTGTTGAAATTCGCCTTTGCGTGATCTTGCAGCTTGATGGCGCCTATACAGTCGCAGCGAAGGAAGGGTAAAGTCGATGTCTCGTATCGCCTGCAGGATACCGCGGCTGTGTCTTTTTCAGCCTTGCACTCTGCACGCGCGACCAGCAGCGGCATACTAGCGTCGCTAAATAAAGGCTTTTCGAGCATCGGCACTCTTTTCTCTCATTGTTATACGCCGCCAGGATTTCCATTTGGTCGGTCAGCACCACGTCATATTTGTTTACGTATGGGCGCAGCCATTTTGTTTCTGGGCGCCTATCCTCTTTCTCTGGGTGCGTTTCAATTTCCCCTTTACACGGCTTCGTTGCCGTCTTCGCGGGCAGCCCGCAATGTTAAGCACCGTTCCAATTCGAACGAAGCAGTCAACGAAGACTTGTTCGAGGAGACCGCATCAGAGTCAGCAACGATGGAGGCTACCTTCCTGTCTAAACTGATAGTGCCGCCAGCGCCACCTTTTTGCGTATTAACGTTGGAACAAAAGCACTTGTTCCTTTATTCGAATATTTACTATAATTTACTAGTAGTGAATACGACTTTGTCTTTTTTTAATTACGTAATGTTTGTAACAACAACGGTAATATTATTTACGAAACTTGAGTCTTGCGTGACTCCACATGTCTGCTACGAGGCGGTCGTCTGCAATGTTGCGTTTACGTCCGCGGCGCCGTTGCAATTTTATTCCTTTAGACGACTAGTTAGACTGCTTCGTAGGCTGTCTACGAAGCTGCCCGCTAATTGGAACGCAGCCACTCTCTCTGCTGCGCGGATGCTAGGGCGGCCGGTCACACTCTGCCCGTCACAACCGGCGGCGGTTTCGTTGGTAGAGATGGCAACACTGCAAGCCAGAAACAAAATGGCCCCCTGACGCTTCTGGGTGCACGAAGTGGCGGCGCTCTTAAGCGTAGCTTATTTAGTGGCGCTACGGCATACCATTGTACCACTGCCCGACATGCATTTCCTCATGTTGCGACAGTTGATAGTGTTGTGACTTCTCTCAAGGGGAAAAGGGCGTGAAAGGTTACGACGTTGATCTCGCGTCAAAGAGAAAAGCTCCGATTGAAACTGACCGCCTATTATAAATAACGGGTGTTCGAACCGTTTCGCTTTGAATGGCTAACCGTTATTTATTTTTTCGGTTCAGTACCGGTTCGGGTTCAGCGAACTCAAAATAAAACGCTTTGGGTCTGGGTTCACTTCCGGCAAAAATAGGGTTGGGTTCTGGTTTTCAGTTCGGTTTGGTTCCGTTTTGAAACCGCGATTAAAGGTAATAAGTTTCTCGTTCAAGCACAATGGGACTATAGACGGGCCCAGAACGCTCAATTCAAACAAAAACGCACATATCCACAGTGAGTTATGGAAGTAACTTCAAGCAGACGAGGAGTGTGTGCTTGTGAAAGAGGATGACACAGGAATTGGCTTGGCCTAGGCTGACCTTTCCGCATTTTTATTTGCAGTTTTGGGAGTTGCGAGGCTCATGTTTCAATCATATGTCGATAACAAAGCTCTGAACGTGCTAAGCGCTGAAGCTCGGAGAGACCTAAAAAAATAAACCTTTGTTAGAAGTAAAACAACTCTGTTATTTCTTTAGCTACTTTGTCTAAGCCATCGAGGGAGCGTGTAGCATATCTTACCGCTGCAACTGCTATATTACACACCGACAAAATTTGTTTTGTGAAATGTATTTCTTTACGATGACACAACAATTTACAATGCATTAAAACAATAACAACCCTTTCACCGACTTGCTTCACGACAGTTGCCTGGTGATCTTGTACACCTGATGACATTTTAGCAGTGTAATACGATGAGTACAGCGTTGGATTTAAAAGCAAGTTTTCCCATATGTATACGAGAAGGCATTGGCCCTCTTAGCTGTTTTGCGGAGTTTATCTAGAAGACCGGGCCGCTGGGGCGCCAAGTCATTGCGCCCAAATCTCCACGAGTTGTGGTTCTCTCATAGAACACCCAACAAAATATTTCGGAACAAAATAATTTCGGAACAAAATAATTTTATACTCCCAAAAACAAGGACCTACTATGTAAAGTACACTTTTGAATTTGCGGGATTAAGCAGTCGAACAACTTGGCGTTCACTATCAAAACTTCCAGATCGCTTAACTCATTTAAGCGCTTGCTGCATCCTACACTTTGCCTATCATAAAATGTCATATTCCTGGCAACTCACGATATTCTGAAGCTTTCGAATGAGTGTGTATGTGTATGTGGCCATGTATTTGAAAACGTTTATATTAGCTGACTAAAACAAATATCATAATCTATGGATAGTCCAGTATATATATGTACTTATAGATATGTACATTTTTGTGTATGTGTGCATGACTAGTTGTGTGCATACATGTGTATTTGTATTATTAGATTCCATCAGATGTTATTCGCGCACTCTTAGCATATCTTTACTCCTGATTTTCTCTAACATATTAGCATTGTTTTGACATTTAGTGGCTTAGTATTTTGTTTGTCAATTGTATAATCCTTATGCATTTATTCTTGTTCAGCGACTGCACGTAGTGTTCACTTTGTTTTTATCATCAGGGGTCCCGACTGCAGTGTTCTTCGCTATGGGATCCCTGCCTGTATATTAACGTCATGTTATTTACTATGTATGTCTAATGAAGTGAAACTGAAACTGCAAAAAAAAAGTGACTGCTCCGGTTTCAAAGAACACCCGACAGCTCCAATTTTCATTGAACTGCGAAGCACTCGTGATGCTGCATTTCGTTGTAATGACAGATAACTACTGTTAAGATATTTTCTGGAACCCAGGCCACCGTGTAGCCGTGCGGCCCCTCAGAGCGTGTGATAGCGGTTTCAAGAAGCTGGTTCCGTACGTAGCACGGCCTTTACATTCAAATTTGGTCCGTTTTATTAGACTGCATTGCTCCAAAGTCTTAAAGCACGGCCATGCCGCACAATACGTGTAGAAAGAACATCCAAATATTTCTATACTGGGCCGAAAGAAACAGACGCCAGTTTCCTGGTTCATCTGGAGTAAAAAAAAGACGGAAAACACACAAATATGGAGCTAATACGTGAATGTCGAACGAGAATTTGCTTTGCGTCTAGGCGAATCCTGTCTTCCTATGTTTATTATCTGTAAATTTTTATTGGCTCAATTTTTGCCCGCCCCACCGCGCGGAGGAAATTATAATTCTTAGGTTAAAGAAACGGAATTTTTTTCTAGCTAACTCACTGAACAGATTCCTAATCGGCCTAATAACGTTGTGAAAGAACATACTGTCCCGGGTACACAGCCTTGTTGTTTATACACGGTTGGTATTGCGCCTTAGATACTTCCGTGACAAGTTCGAAAGGCAACGTTCGTTTTTACACTTTTTAATGAGAATTAAATTCAATGCTCATGCGAATAAAATTTTTTCCTAGAAGAGCTAGTTACGTTCCCGCATGGCCTGCGCCCAAAATCATGAGGACTTCAGTACGATTTTTTTGCACACATTTTCGCCTTGCTGAAATGACTATTTCGGATACTTTGTTAGTTATCTGAAATATAAATGTGGTTTTATTTGTTATAAATCTATTTACAGGAATTTCAGAAAGGGCCTACAATAACAGCAGACAGCCTAGCGAAGCAGAAAAGCTTCCACAAAATGTGACAATTGAGATCTACGTTGTGTCCGACACTATACATCACAAGCGCTTCAACTCTGACGATGATGTTTTGCGCTACATATGCATACTCTTTAACAGCGTAAGCAATTCTGCATATATTTCCCGAAAGTAACCCAATACTTGAACATTTCTCCTAAACCGCGTGTGGACTTGTCACTAGACAAGAGAAGGGTACCAAGGCCAACTGATTTTGTTCTGCAAAATGGACAACCGACATGTGTATGATATAGACACTATAGTGTGCGAGACCAGAGGAAATGCAGCCTGTTTTCGGCGCAAATCCAGCGTTAAGAGTACTGAGAATTGTTGGTGAGCCAAGGCAATGAAGTTTAGGGGATTTCGTTCAGGGAGGTAAGGGATCTAAAAAAATGCGTGCGTGTGCAAGCCTTCCGCAATTTGTTTTCAAAAAGCGCAGCGTTTATCCTTCAAACAGCTTTAGTACGTGGCTTTTTTGTCCGCGAACACCATAGAAGAATGAGTATAGTAGTTAGACGTATTTGAGCTCACACCCGATAGTCGAACTTAACAAAGCGCGCACCGCCATTTAAAGCCTGGGACATAAACATTTGTTTCCTTAACTCCCTAAAGAACCACGTTCTGAACTATGTGCCGAGATCACCGTGCGCAACGTCAGACACCTTAAAATGTATGTCGATGAAGCAGGCACCCGACCACAAACACCCGCACTATATTTAAACAAGCGGAAATCCCACCGAGTGCCTCTTTTCACCCACACACAAAGGGCAGCTGGTAGGCACTTACAACTGAAGACGCAGGGCGAATAGCGTTCTCATCGCAAGTAGTCCAAGAGGACTAACAAGTGTTTCGAGAATGCCCCCTCCAATCCCACTCCCGGGATGGCCGAGATAAATCATGTTCGAGGCATTCCCCATCAAAAACCATAGCTTGTTATTTATTCTGGATCATTGAACTCTGAAGGTCTCATACCTGGAAAGCCGCAATTGTGAAACCACTTAAACAACGTTTTGCTAGTTTGGTGATTTCGTGAGCGAGAATTTTCAAAATTCTTTTAAACTTCTTGATCAATTACCCGTTTCATAAAATATTCGCGTATAGACGAAAGTTGGTTCAATAAACCAACATTTCCCCAAAGTAGCTCTTTAAGATGGCGTAACAAATGAAACTACATAACGATTTCTTTACATTTATTGAAATGGTGCATCTTCGCCAGTAATATTTTTTCAGACGTGTTGTACCGTTTTATACACAACTATTGTTTCCGCTTTTGCTCTTTGCCGTGCACAGTGTGGGAAAAACGCGCACGCCATTGAAAGAAAACATTTTCAAAACATATACTTCCAATGTTGGCTAATATGGCGGCTTTCTTGGTATGAAACCTTAATAAGGTTTCGATGCCCTCTAGATAAAACTACCTGATATAGCTCATATTATGCACCAACTATATTGCTGATCTAAAAATTTTATTCGTAATAAACGATGTTTCAGGCAAGAAAACAGCTTTTTGAAAGCTACAACGTGCCTCTCTTTCCACACTGCCAAACTGTATTCAATTGCGAATGAGTACTTTCGGCCAGTTTTTCCTTTAAATCCATCAACCACCCTTTGTATGATTGAACGAAAAAAAAACATGGTCGTAAGACAGGACAAACAAACAGTGCAAACTGCCAACTATTATATTGGGAGGGCCTTCAGAGACAGGTGCAGAAGGACGTTTATTCGGAAGCGTTGCAACCGTCGCAGACTCGGAACTAGCCTCCGATGACCATGATCTTCACAAGAGGAGGATTGGTAGAATAATATTGATGACGATGATTATGAGGGGAAGATGCAGCACAGGATGGTGCCCACAATGTACAACCCGGTTACTGTAAATAGGACGCAATGCTCACAACGTGCTCACAATATATATATATATATATATATATATATATATATATATATATATACATATATATATATATATATATATATATATAAATATATAGCGAATCAGAATAGGAAATGAGGGGCTCGTTGAAAATAAGACCGAAATAAGAATTGGCAGTCAAGAAGACCTCGGAAAGCAAAGGGGAGGATGTAGTAGCTCAAGATAAATAATTTGGAAAAATAAGAAAGTGGAGGGCATTTTGTGTGGAGGGCACCTGGCGGGCATTTTTTCTGCACTTTATTATTTTCCAAACTCTTTATCTTGAGCTACTACATCCTCCCCTTTCCTTTCCGAGGTCTTCTTGACTGCCAATTCTTATTTCTGTCTTATATATATATATATATATATATATATATATATATATATAGTAAGGAAATGAGGGGCTCGTTGGGGAAATACAGAAAGATAAGTCGGCAGTCTACAACGCCAAAGGAGGCATAGGGGTGTGGTTAGGCTCTTTTTTTAGTACGGTTAATGAAGTTAATATTTTTTTTAAATATACGGAAGAAAGAAAGAAAGAAAAACACGCGCCCAGAGTGGGGACCGAACCCACGCCTTTCGATTAGATCTCGAATGCCTTACCAATTCGGCTATCTGGGCGACTGTGTTCTCCTTCACTTTCTGGGCTATTTATATTCACTAGAAGTGTATCTGACGCTTGAGGGTGGTAGCCAGCGCCACTCAGACTACACGGGGAGAAGGGGACCTTCTTTTCAACCCCCGGGGCGTGACTAGAACGTCTACAGCCTGTCATGAGCGGGTAACTGGCGGGAAGCCCTCTTATGCTACCTAGGCATCAAGGCTGCCAGAATCGAGACCCTCGCTACGCTTTCGCAGAATAATATAGTAAGGAAATGAGGGGCTCGTTGGGGAAATACAGAAAGATAAGTCGGCAGTCTGCAACGCCAAAGGAGGCATAGGGGTGTGGTTAGGCTCTTTTTTTTAGTACGGTTAATGAAGTTAATATTTTTTTTAAATATACGGAAGAAAGAAAGAAAGAAAAACACGCGCCCAGAGTGGGGACCGAACCCACGCCTTTCGATTAGATCTCGAATGCCTTACCAATTCGGCTATCTGGGCGACTGTGTTCTCCTTCACTTTCTGGGCTATTTATATTCACTAGAAGTGTATCTGACGCTTGAGGGTGGTAGCCAGCGCCACTAAGACTACACGGGGAGAAGGGGACCTTCTTTTCAACCCCCGGGGCGTGACTAGAACGTCTACAGCCTGTCATGAGCGGGTAACTGGCGGGAAGCCCTCTTATGCTACCTAGGCATCAAGGCTGCCAGAATCGAGACCCTCGCTACGCTTTCGCAGAATAATATAGTAAGGAAATGAGGGGCTCGTTGGGGAAATACAGAAAGATAAGTCGGCAGTCTACAACGCCAAAGGAGGCATAGGGGTGTGGTTAGGCTCTTTTTTTAGTACGGTTAATGAAGTTAATATTTTTTTAAATATACGGAAGAAAGAAAGAAAGAAAAACACGCGCCCAGAGTGGGGACCGAACCCACGCTCTAGTTCTAGTCACGCCCCGGGGGTTGAAAAGAAGGTCCCCTTCTCCCCGTGTAGTCTGAGTGGCGCTGGCTACCACCCTCAAGCGTCAGATACACTTCTAGTGAATATAAATAGCCCAGAAAGTGAAGGAGAACACAGTCGCCCAGATAGCCGAATTGGTAAGGCATTCGAGATCTAATCGAAAGGCGTGGGTTCGGTCCCCACTCTGGGCGCGTGTTTTTCTTTCTTTCTTTCTTCCGTATATTTAAAAAAAATATTAACTTCATTAACCGTACTAAAAAAAAGAGCCTAACCACACCCCTATGCCTCCTTTGGCGTTGTAGACTGCCGACTTATCTTTCTGTATTTCCCCAACGAGCCCCTCATTTCCTTACTATATTATTCTGCGAAAGCGTAGCGAGGGTCTTGATTCTGGCAGCCTTGATGCCTAGGTAGCATAAGAGGGCTTCCCGCCAGTTACCCGCTCATGACAGGCTGTAGACGTTCTAGTCACGCCCCGGGGGTTGAAAAGAAGGTCCCCTTCTCCCCGTGTAGTCTGAGTGGCGCTGGCTACCACCCTCAAGCGTCAGATACACTTCTAGTGAATATAAATAGCCCAGAAAGTGAAGGAGAACACAGTCGCCCAGATAGCCGAATTGGTAAGGCATTCGAGATCTAATCGAAAGGCGTGGGTTCGGTCCCCACTCTGGGCGCGTGTTTTTCTTTCTTTCTTTCTTCCGTATATTTAAAAAAAATATTAACTTCATTAACCGTACTAAAAAAAAGAGCCTAACCACACCCCTATGCCTCCTTTGGCGTTGTAGACTGCCGACTTATCTTTCTGTATTTCCCCAACGAGCCCCTCATTTCCTTACTATATTATTCTGCGAAAGCGTAGCGAGGGTCTCGATTCTGGCAGCCTTGATGCCTAGGTAGCATAAGAGGGCTTCCCGCCAGTTACCCGCTCATGACAGGCTGTAGACGTTCTAGTCACGCCACGGGGGTTGAAAAGAAGGTCCCCTTCTCCCCGTGTAGTCTGAGTGGCGCTGGCTACCACCCTCAAGCGTCAGATACACTTCTAGTGAATATAAATAGCCCAGAAAGTGAAGGAGAACACAGTCGCCCAGATAGCCGAATTGGTAAGGCATTCGAGATCTAATCGAAAGGCGTGGGTTCGGTCCCCACTCTGGGCGCGTGTTTTTCTTTCTTTCTTTCTTCCGTATATTTAAAAAAAATATTAACTTCATTAACCGTACTAAAAAAAAGAGCTTAACCACACCCCTATGCCTCCTTTGGCGTTGTAGACTGCCGACTTATCTTTCTGTATTTCCCCAACGAGCCCCTCATTTCCTTACTATATTATTCTGCGAAAGCGTAGCGAGGGTCTCGATTCTGGCAGCCTTGATGCCTAGGTAGCATAAGAGGGCTTCCCGCCAGTTACCCGCTCATGACAGGCTGTAGACGTTCTAGTCACGCCCCGGGGGTTGAAAAGAAGGTCCCCTTCTCCCCGTGTAGTCTGAGTGGCGCTGGCTACCACCCTCAAGCGTCAGATACACTTCTAGTGAATATAAATAGCCCAGAAAGTGAAGGAGAACACAGTCGCCCAGATAGCCGAATTGGTAAGGCATTCGAGATCTAATCGAAAGGCGTGGGTTTGGTCCCCACTCTGGGTGCGTGTTTTTCTTTCTTTCTTTCTTCCGTATATTTAAAAAAATATTAACTTCATTAACCGTACTAAAAAAAAGAGCCTAACCACACCCCTATGCCTCCTTTGGCGTTGTAGACTGCCGACTTATCTTTCTGTATATATATATATATATATATATATATATATATATATATATATATATATATATATATATATATATATATATATATATATATATATAATAGAAGAAAAACTTCGAACAAGGTAAAAGCACGATTGTGGCCTACGTTTCAGCAAAGAGAACTTGCCCTGAGGAAAGCAAGTTCTCTTTGCTGCAACGTAGGCCACAATCGTGCTTTTACCTTGTTCGAAGTTTTTCTTCTCTTGTGTTCTCTACCATCTTCAAAGTTCTACTACTCCCTGGATTATATATATATATATATATATATATATATATATATATATATATATATATATATATATATATACTACATTGGAGTGTGGAGTGACCATGAAAAACATAACCACAGTGATTACGACATTTCGGCTAGGGTACAGCCATCTCCACTTGAAAAAGGCTGGACACCAGCCGAAACGTCGTCACCAGAGGGGCTGTGGTGCCCTTCTTTGACTACTTTGAATATCCGCCTGCCATTGATCGCAAAAGGAGCTAAGAGAGGGCGCCGCAGCCCCGGAAAGGCCTATAGAGCGACCCTGGATTGAGTTTTCTTTTATTTCGGGTGATAAATGCAGAATTCATTACGTTTCCCTTATTTTATATAATTGAGTACTTATTGGCGGCCCCCCGAGACAGCCTCCACTATTATTGATACAGAGATTACGTTCTTTTAAAAGCCTGTGTTCTGCTGAAAGATTTCGTGCGCAATTATAGGCGTTCACAAAATCCAGTTTTGTTTTCCGTATATTTCAGATAAATGCGGTGTTTATGAGCATCACTAGCCCTGCAATCAAGCTTCTTCTTGTGGGACTGGAGCTCACGAAAGACGTAAGTTTTCATAAAAATGAATTTTTGGTTGCGTTATTTCTTTCTAGATTCAAATTACAAATTACCACAATCAGTGATAGCAGCACTCGACACTTGGGTTGTAAAAAAATTAAGGCATTGCGTCATATAAATGGTGAGACTACAAACTTCTTTTGGACCATTACCTGTTTCAAGAGAACTCGTGGAAATCCGGAAGCCACTGCTTAACTGGCAAACGCAGGCCAATGCTTACTTGGGAGGCCCGAGAGCATTTATGTGAACATAAATGCGTGTCCCCACCACACTGACGTACACCAAAGAGAAACGGCGTTTTGTTTCGAGGAATACTGAAAGCAAGAAAACATTGCGTAACAGAAAAAAATAAATAATATAGGCAAGGCAAAAGAAAAAATTGGCCGCGTATCTGCTCCTTTCGTTGCAAATGCCGTCAAAAGACGATAGTCTTTATCTGCTTTCGCGAAGTAAATGCCTCCCTTCGCTTTCCCGCTCACCTCTCATGTTGTTCCTCTTGCGTCGCGCTCATCCCAAGGTAAAGACGCCAAAGCTTTGCTTAAATCATTTTAAATTACCCGCGTTCCACTGCTCCAAACCGGGTGTCTCGAAGCGAACGCTGCCGTACGGCGAAGACGCGCGTTAATCGAGGCGCCCTACTTCAACGTTTATAGAAGCGCGTTTCCCTACTCCATGTGCGTTGCAAGAAGAACGTGGAACCTATCTAGTGGAACCTTGCGTAACTGTTGTCGGTTGATTTCTTAAAATGGCGCCAGAAGCTATAGTGGCGCGGGTGACAGCAGGCGACGGCGGAGGGAATTCTTTTTCTGCAGTTGATGAAGTATTTAATTTCGCAAAAGTCAAGCATGTTTGATTTTTTATAAAGGAACACTGCAAATATCACTTCTGTATTGATTTGTTGTCTCATATTTGCGTAATGTGTTCTTCTTCAACAATGTTCACAAGTATGAACATTACACCGGACATAGACGGGTAGATTTAGCTGTGACTATATAAGACTATTGCGCAGGCATTGTTTTGCTTTGGCCGGGTGGCTGAATCGAGTCACAGACAGACAGACGTACAGACAGACCAAAATTTCTGGGTTTAAGTAGCCCAAGAAAGACTATCGTCTTTAAAAAACAAACAGTAAAGGCAAGGCAAAAGAAACTTGTCTCGGTAGGACATTCCATTTACTGCCGCTAGAAGTGCCTGAAAATCTGTTTACGCAAAAGTCTCAACAATCGAACTGTGAAAAAAACCTTCGTTCTCGGTTCATTTGGGCAACCAAGAAAACATTCACCGCTGATATGCGTAAATCAAGAAAGTCTGAGTTCACATAGGATTTGCATCCGCGCCTTTATAGTAGAAGCCCAGAGCGCTATCACTGCGATTCTCCACACACCGCCAGCAATAGAAGAAAACTTAAGCCTGTGCCTTCCACGCAACAAGTGGAAACGAGGGCACAGTATATTGACGTAGGACAGGCGGCACGTAAACAACATGCAAAGCACGACCACCTGGCCACACAGAACTCTGATTGTGCTCAAACTGTGGCCTGTGTCACCTGTGTGCCTGTTAAACCATTTCGCGCCAGAAACCAAGGAAACGAGGGCGAAGGGAGATGCAAACGCGGTATACCACTAAAGAAAACTGACGAAGTAGTTAGCGACAAAAGATGAAGACACTAGAAGGAAGTGAGAGACGCAACTACAATAAAGCAGCCAAGCCATTGTCTATGTCTTGAAGGTCCGTAAATGGAATAAAGTGCCCCGAGAAATCATTTCAGATAAAAAGATATCCCTTGAATTTGTAAAGAAACTTCACGGCAGTAAGTAGCAATTTTCAGCTGATTTTCAGCTGTCAGCCTTTCTGACTATTCTCTATAATAAATGCGAATGCATTTCTTAGTCGGGGGTTGTCGTGCGTTGGCCGGCGTGCGCCTAGCAACAGCTGTGGCGCGCCTAGCAACCGGAGCACGTCGTAGCTCGGGCGGGAGTAGCGGAGGGCAAGGGGAGAGGAGGAGCGCGCTCGGCGTGTGAGGGCGCTCGCATCGCGGAGCTCGGGCGGAGTAGCGGAGAGTGAGTGGAGAGGAGGAGCGCGCTCGGGCATGTGAGGGCGCTCGCATCGCGGAGCTCGGCGGAGAGAGCTCGCGCGCGGGGCGGGCGTGTTGCGCGGGTCTCTCTCTCCTCTCCGCGTACCCTCTCTCCGCTCGCTGCGCTAGGAAGAATATATATAAATGCAGTGGAGCGCGCGCCTCTCTCCGTGACTGCTTGCCGCAGCGCACTCATCGGTGCACCCAATGCATTCGCATTTCCGCATGATCCCCTTCGGGGAGGCGGGGGGGCGTTTTTTTGTCATTGAAGACTCGTTGTTGCTTCTATCGACAGTGCGATACGGTGGCAGCAGTAACTGCAGCAATATGATAATGGCAATTATCACGGCGTCTTTACAAAAGAAAACGCGATGCCGCTCAAGGCTCAGTAAGCGTAAATCACAGGAACGCTACGCTTAAATGCTCAGGCGATTCAGACCAAGGTTTTTGAGCTTTCAGATCATTAGCAAAACATCGGGTCTTTTCGGCCAATCACATATACTTGCGGGGTAATCAGGGGAGGAATATCGTTTCGTGTACCGATGCAGACGAAAGGTTCACCAACAGGTACCCATTCCCACCATATAGTGTCTATAAACTATTCCGAAAAAATTTGGAATTTGTCGTAATTTTTGTGAACACTACAAGGGTGTACCTAAGCCGTGCTGATGTCAAGTTGCTCTTCCCTGTACATCCCTAACGACGTTTTGATTCCTTTTTTCGCCCTATTTATTTTTTTGCCTGCTTTGCCTCTCCTTTGGTTATCTTGGCCGTCTATGGTTAACCGCCGTTGTTTAAATACTTCTCTGTCAACGCTTTCCCCTTTGCTGGCCACTGCATTTGCATGCTTTTTATGAGGAGAGCCTACAAATATTAGCCGTCCCCTTATGTTAATCTATTGCTCCCAACCTCTGCTCAAAGCACACTTTATTCGGAGCTTCTAAAACTTCAAAGTACGCCCAGTCTATATGTCACTGCGCTGCGCTGTCACGTCTGGATGCGCCGTTGTCTTTATGATGCATAGTTTTATAGCATTAGTGCCCGATCCTTTGATCCTTCTTGGTATATATAGCTGTAACGTTTGTGTCGAAAGTGGCGTGTTTAACGCACAATATAAATAAAAACTTCATGATTTCTTCCGAAATAATTACTAAACCACTTTACACCCAGGATGGACCTTACATATTTGGAAACGACGAGCTTATGTATGACGACTACAGCCTCGATCTTTTCAGCAAATACGTAGCCCCGAAGAAAGAAAGTTACGGAACTCCCGACGCGATTGTCTTGTTGACAGGGTAAGAGTTCTGTCTCCCTTTTATCATAAACGTCCGCATTTTCATTTGCAATTTTCTTTCTGTGTTGCAGGCGAGACATGTGTACAAGCACAGGAGGTTCTGTAAACAAACGGGTTGCAGGTACGGAGTATATTTTTTACTCGAGATCATTTCAAACCTCCCGGTATGACCCTCATTCCGTTTCAAACAGAATAACAGTTTGTTTTCTCAATGAAGTTTTCATCATGCTTATATAAACATCCGTGCTTCACATTCAGAATTTTGCGCCAGTTATAATTTTTAGCTGTGTCAATGGCCGCTTCATGTGCTCAAGTCAAGCAAAAAGCACTATGGAGCAGGTTGAGCTGGGAGTGAAGAAAGGTGGCTGTTACTAATTTGACCATCGTCATAAGCCTGATTGTGTCCCTTTATGACTAAAGCCTCTCCTAAGGTCTCCAGCCACGCCTGTCGAGCGCTAGCAGAGTCCACGCTTTCCCCCCACGTTTTCGTAGTTCGTCTCTGCATCGACTCCTCGGCCGACCCCTATTGCGTTTGTGGTTTATTGGCAGCCACGCTATTAAAGAGATGGTCCACCTTTTGTTCCTCATACGCTTTACATAACCCGCCCATGCCCATTTCCTTCGCCTAATGTGAACTGGGACATCCTCCACTTTAGTCTTTTCCATAATCCATGCAGCTGTTTCCCTATCCCGTAGCGTGATGCCTAGCACTCCATGTTCCATGGCCTTTTGTGTCGATCTAAGTTTCCTTTCAAGTCGTTTGGTGAGACCCGAAGTTTATCCCCCGTAAGTCAGTACTGCAAGAGCGCATTTATTATTAAATACAAGCTTTCTGAGTGGCAGCGAAAGCTTACTGGTCAGGATATCTGAATTTTTACCAGAAGCAGCCCACCGTAGCCTTATTGCTCGGGTAATTCTCCTTTCGTGGTCTGGGCCAACAGCTGTCAACAGCTGTGACTACATTAAGTATACGTATTCGGCTACTGTTTCTAAGACTTCATTACCTACCCTAAGGTAGGTAATGAAGTCTTGGTGTCTTGGCGTGCTTATTGGGCATTACCTGGAATTTTTTCGTGTTTTTTTAAGCTTGCAGCCATACGTTCTGAGCACATTTGGCGAAACATGCTCAGTAAATACTTGCTACTTTGACTGAACAGGACAATGACATCTGCTAACCTGAGAAGGCTGAGATATTCCCTATTGATTCGCACCCCGGGATTCCCCCACTTAAGCTTTAAGAACGTACCTTCCGGACAAGCTGTAAGTAGTAGTGATATCGTGCCACTTGCGAACACCCTTTTGTATAGGAAATTTACAAGTTCTGTGATGAAGCCGTATAGTTCGCTTGCGTCCGTCAAATATATCTTTTAAGAGCGCAATGTATGCCTCGTCGACGCCGTGATGATGTATTAATACCTTTATTACTGCTGATGTGGGCACTGACTCAAATGCCTATTTCATATTGTATAAATGCCAAATACAGCGACACATTATACTCGTAACAGGTTTCGATTACCTGGCTGGTTTTTAATTACCTCGTTATAATTAAGTGTCACAAAAACAACAGGTCGTCCCCAACATTTCTGTCTTAAACGAAATAATTATATTGTAGATATTGGCTACAGACTGATTAACTCCTTAGAATGATATGAAAACCCCAGGTTTGAACTGAAGCACTTGTTTGTGAAATAATTTCAACGCACTTTTTTTTCGTGCTGAACGATGAATACAACCACTTCAAACCTGATGATTTGGCACATTCCGCACATTTGCTTCCATGCCAATTTTCTCATTTCCCAGAAATCACTGCATGCCGTATGTAGCGTAAAAAATCTCCAAAAAGTCAATTCATCTCAAAGGTATTGCCTGAAATTTTGCTTCCGTCAAAAACATTCACTCTGTTATCTGTTTCCATACTCCCTTCATAAAGTATGTTCCCCTACAGATTTCTCCGTGTCCTTGTTGTGCAGGAATTGCGTACGTAGGAGGAGTCTGCGAGGAACACAACGTTGCCATTGCTGAGGACATCGGAGGCTCCTACAGCGGTGTACTTGAAACTGCTCACGAAGTTGGACACTTGTAAGTGGACAAAATATTTCTGTGGACCCTTCACTTGTGCCAGTTCGGAATTGTTTATAATGAAGGAAATTGGCGGTCGTCTTAACGTTGGCACGAGGAGGGGTTGTTTCTCGAATTCGGAAATATGTGTGCATTAGTAATGCCGACACCATACACAGCGAAAAAGCGACATGCGTTGTACCGGGTATCCAAAAATCATGCACCCCTCCATCTAAAGAGGACGATGGCTGATCGCGTAGCTTTTTGTTATAGATTATTTGGTTTGCCAATCCCACACTGTGAGTATGTGCCCCTGTGGAGGCACGCTCCACTTTCCTGGCATACCGACAGCAACTCGTGCGTGTGCACTTCGTAGGCCTAACATTTGGGTTTGGTTTGTACGACGCCAATCGGTACCTCTTGCTTCGCGTTCGCTTCTACCATGTTAAAATGGAACGATCGAACAGACGGCGGCTTCATAACGCGTGGGACCCTGGTTCGGTTCCGTCCAGGGAAAGCGTTTTTTTTTTTTTTCATTTCACCCACGATCGATCATCATCATCGTCAGAGAAAGTTGGCTTTCCTGCAGGGGTATTGGCATGCACCGGAATCAGTGAGGACACTAAAGCTAGCTGTAAAATCAAAATTCATGGTTTTTTTTCATTAGGCACTGGAATGCATGGTAAGTCCTCCTGGGCAAAGAGGTTATGTGGCCAGGGGGACACAAAGTGAGATGATAATTATCGCAGTCAGCAGCCCAATTACTAAAATTCAATACTTGTTTCTTGAGTACCGTAAGCGGGTATGATTGTATTGAAAAGTTAGAGGCAATCGTGTTTCTACACGGTATCAGTTGGACGAATTTTCTAGCGTCTCTGTGCTCCGAAACATCCGCCTCCAAATTTCAATAGTCGTTCGCATGATCACGCATGCACGAGTTAGGATCGGGGAAAAGCTTCTCCCTGGTGTGACGCGGCTGTTGCGCTGTCATATTTTGTTTTTGCCGGCCGACATGGGTAGGGGGACAGTTAAAATTTTTTCCCGTGTCTCTGCCTCGTCAGACTAAGCGCCACCCGCAACAGGCTCGCTACATCAGGGAAGAGCTTTGCGCCGATTATGCACCATAGGATAACACATACCAGCACTTGAGGATTGACCTACGCTTTAGCGGTGCGGTGACCGCTGACGCTTGTAAAAATAAATAAATGAATTACAAGGCAAGTACTACTAAAGCGGACCACAAGAAATTTGCGCCGTACTCTGTTATCTCCGCGCAAAGCCTACTGAAGTGTTTCATAGACATGGATGAGCACATACCTGCAGTGTGGTATTGCAAGACAATTTATAGGCGAGACGCAAACTACTTTTGCGCCATATTCTTTAGTTGGCCCAAACAGACAACCCGCCAAACATCTTTGTTAGGCCTAATTTCGATTGCTGTACATATGAATAAAACTATTTGGCAAAGCAGTTAATAAACAAGTACTTCATAACCCATTCTATGTAATAATTTTTCCCTCGCAGAGAATAAAGTTCCTTGTTTAAAAACAATAAAGTTCCTTGTCTGTTTGTCCTTCGCAGACTTGGAGCAACACATGATGGAAGTGGCCCGTACTCGGCTATACAAGCTCACCCGGGATCTTACGATTGCCCAGAGAAACAAGGTTATCTAATGAGCTATCATGATGGAGGTGAAAAAAGATACCGACTTTCAACTTGCAGCCAAAGACAAATCAAGCACGTTCTCCGGTAATTGCCATTTGTACATACAAACAACCATGTTTATTTTCTCTAGTACAGATACTTTCGTTGCAGCCTCAAATCTTTATTTGTCGTTTTATGAAATCGGTAATGTTTTCGAGCTGGAAGTTGACACTTATATGTTATTCTGTACGAGGCGAAAGCCTCCTTCACTAAAAAAACAATGCTTATTTTTAGCGGTGCTTTGTTTAAAACGTGACCCTAATGCAATTTGTTTTTTGAGAGGGTGGTGGGACCTCTTCACAGTGCCGAAAAATATATTTAGGTTGCCAAATCCTTCAAAATTTTCAAAACCGATCGGGAGTTTCTGCTGATTCTCAAGCCCAATTACATTCTTGCCTTATGCTCCGACCGAGAGCTGCTCGCTTCGCTCAGAGCCGGAAGAGCCAAAAACTACAGCTACTGTTGTATCAGCCTGTTGTACCCTCTTGTTGTACCTTCTATTGCATTTGACATTGCCGAGAACGGCAAGTAGAGAACATCCAACAGCACGTAGGAGGACGTTACAATGATTGAGAATAACTGCGTTCAGAACTGTGTCTTGAACTAAAAGTGGGGTCGCGGAGCTGTTCTTGGGCTAATTAGTCTTTATTGGGCACCTTTAATAGTAATAGGCTTTGCGTAAACTTCGGTCAAATGAGCTCCGTATTGAGGAAAACAATAATAGGCATGCGAGTCCCCAGTTACGTTCCCTCATTGAACTTCTGAAGTACATTGCGCCATTGAACGCTATTAACCGAAACCGACAAAATGTAACGTTAATAAACGCGGGTTATAACCTTGAAACACGAGGACGAGGTATTAGCGCTTACATTTTGCGAATATTTCTTTTATATTCGTAAAAATATTAGCATAAACATCAAATTACAAAGGAACATGTAAACACAGCCTTCGGTCACGCGGGGCTTTTCTGACACGACACTGGCCAACTGGCATATGCGACACTGCCACTTTTGTGACCCTGTTTCTCGCTTCATATCTACTCTTTGTGGAAACGAATATTACCACCCGTAATAAAAATATGACCAGTATGAGTGCGGTCAGAAGCAAACAAAGTGCGAACATGGTTTTTTGGCCGGTATCGCGGCGACATCTACGCCGACGGACTCTAACCAAAAGGGCGTTTGCAGATAGCGGTGGCTTCATTCAAAACACGAACGTTTGTTTTAGTTACCTGCCCTTGTGATATAATAAAACATAGAATTCAGCGACAGAATTTTAATTTGGTACCTAAATTATTTAATTTCCTAGTTAATAAATAATCGTATGCTGCTTGACCAGCGAACCAACACTACGGATTAGGCTACTTTGTATTTCATACTACTCATTTATTTTAGTGTACAGGTGAGCACTAAAGGCCTTCATTTCTGTCCTGTTAGGAAAAAAAGGCCCGGGCTACCACACCTCAAAACGTCTCTTGAGTGCGCCAATATGACAGGTACAAAAATTGTTACAGCCTCCCGAGTTCCTCAGTGCTGTTTGTTTTTGAGCATTTGACGACAAATACAAAAATATGTCTATATACCTTATCTATAGAAACGAAGAAGGATTGACTGTTTTTCTCTTTGAAAATAGGCTCCGGGGTAAGAACTGCTGGAACGTGGTTGCCAACAAAGCGTATGCCATACATAATATCTACCCTGGACAGCTTCTGTCTACAAAGCAGTACTGCCAATATTTGTATCCAAGATTCAAAAGTATCTATGCGAGTACCGTAAGTACACTAATTCTTTCGGAAAAAAGTAACTGTCTAATCAGGGAGTTCATGACCTTTTTTGGATTATTTCACTTGAACTCTTCTTCACTTTCTACTTTTTGTGCTCTTTTTCTCTCCTAAGGTTCCCGCGTAACTTGCATGTGTTCAATAGGAAGAAGGCCAGGAGAATAAAAGTTGAAGATGCACGATTGTGATAAAAGCCACAAAATTTCCCTCATTGGCGTATATCTCAGCTGCCCCAAACAATACAAATATTGAAGAGTATGCCTCAGTGTATTTACGGATACTTAAATGTATGGCAGTGTAACAAAGCTTCATAGCATTCAGAGAGTTAGCAGCTGAGGCCAGTGTTGGCTTTCTTCATTACATGATTTTAAAAGCCAAAATTATTCAGTTTGTATTAATCTGTGTGATCAGTAGCGTGGCTAATTGTGCGAGTTCGCGCAGTTACAAGGTGAAAAACACCGCAAACCACAGAGAATACACTCCGTGAAACAAGGCTAACAGGAAAAGTGCTGACTTATATCTCCTTGTTGTTGAGAGCACGTTACTTTATCTATATATACGCAAGTGCTTACATGAGCCGACGGCATATTACACTAAAGAACCACACAAATGGCTTCACAGAGAACCATTCACAGAAACCGGCACTCCCCACCAGTTATGAAAACGAGTTATAAAAACTTCATTCCTTCTTGTACAGGGCAAGCTACATCTGGCTGATATTAAGAGTTGTTAAAAGTGTGTTCGGGAGAAACTTTAGTTTCTGCAAAATATACAGACAACACGTAAACCAAGTCTCTCGTTGGGCGATGTTGGCGTTCTTACAATATTTTTGCGTCATGGAATAACTCACACCCTCACCAGTGACACTGATCAGCCAGGCGTTGATATTGTATTGTTAAGAATTGTGTGCCATTCACGCGGTTGCACGGTATGTAGTGTGAGTAGGTCACTGGCTGATGTCAACACGGGGTGGCAGGAACGCACACTCGGCGTGTAAAAACTACTGGCAGGCCAGCGCTTCTTCTGCTGTTTTGCCCTCTCAAGTGAGTCGAATTGTTTTCCAAATGCTCCTGTGAAAGGGGCCAAGGTGGCAAAAAATAAAATGCATAGGCCAACCATCTGATACAACCAGAGTTCTGGGGAGAGGAGGAACTCTAATATTCAGCCTGTGGTCAAAGAACTGTCAAAATAAGCTATCATGTTCTTCTTAACCAGAGGATTGAGGACATCCTTCAAGCCATTTCACCTCCGCAGAAACGTGTTGAGTTTTTTCGTGTCGAACACGTTCACGAATACTGCAGTGGAGGTAACCCCGGCAGGACATCACATAGATGTAGACGAAATAAATGTATGGGTTTGTTGGCTCGATCCGGTAATGTAAACGTTTTCTACAAAAGTCATCAAAAACACGACGAAGGCACCACCGCTAAATATTCAGGAATAAAATTGAAGAAAAAGGCACTTTTTACATCATTTCTAGTTTTTATTAGCGTTAGGCAAAACCCGACAGGCATAAAAATGCTATCTGCGAGTGTGTAATTATAATAGTACCGCCACACCCGATTACGCTACTAAAACTGTAACAACGCAAACACAAATTAGACCCAAAGTGACGAGAGTGGCAACTTGTTCAGTCCAATCTTCAGCCCATGTTTGCAATGTAGGCATGATACTGTAGGGTGTTCAAATGGTACCAATGAGTGTTACGTAATACTGGAATCACCAAATGGAAATCTTTATGCAAAGTAGTTGTTAGGACATTTTGTTTGATATCCTGCCTTAAAGCTGAAACAAAATTCGTATTGTAAAAATCTACTAAATCACATAAATTTGTTGCAAACCTAAAGTGCACTCAATAAATATTTATCGCCGAAAAATCCTAAAACAACACTTTGGGAAAATGAATGCGTATTTTCCATAAACAAAACATACAGCATTTCAAGAGGGATTGCACGCAGAACAATTTGCGTTAACAGATTTTGCTACTCAAATCTCTTATTTCTACACTTATGGGAACTCCCAGTCCTTCTCAGGTTTTTTTCAGTGACCTTCACCTGCACAGCATATATTTCACATTAGGTGGCCACAAAATAATTAGAATAAAAACAACCTAATTATTTATATCGACTAAATGTGCTACGAAAATATGGCGGAACAGGTTAAGAAGTACCACAACGCTTCGAGAGACGGATGGCAGGAAGAGTGCTAATTTTAAATCATGTATGTTTTGGTTTTTACATTATTAGCTAAAAACTAGTCAGCCTATTGATGAATTGCCGCCTATAAATAGTGAAGTGTATCGAGCACTGTGTTATTTCTGTCTTTGCTCTGGCGGGCAGCTGGATTGCTAGATTGCTGCGGGTGAAGTAAACGTTCATTATGCCTGGAAAACTGAAATATTCAAATTTTAGCTTGACAAATTTACAACTGTGGACCTCCTACTTAGGATTGAGCGTAGGCTATTTGGCTGTTCGAAATTTAGGGATGAGACAATTCGTAAGATAGATTTCCCACAACTTTCCTAATAGGTTTTTTAATGTTTGTTAGCCAGTAGTTTGGTATACGTATCAAACTTTTATATATCCATGTCACATGTGTGGGTGAACCACGCGTTCAATTAACGCTAACATAGGCCGCAGCTTGCTAGACGACTTTTCTCCCTTCAGTGCATAAGCGTTGATTGCGTGTTGCCCTGTAGAAAGATGAGTGTCACTGAGCCGGCGTTGTGCTTTCAATCGTGAAAAGTTAGCGCGGTGATGACAATTACTAATTCCACAGAAATATTTTTTTCAGAGTGACATTTTGAACAGCCATTGTAAACTGAAGTGCTGCTTGCTTACTCGGAACGGTGGACGTTCTACAACAGCGTGTAGCGTCAAAGTAATGCTTGACGGAATGCCCTGCGGACGGATGAAGGTACTCTGTACCAACATATTATTCTTTTTTGATGTTTTGATCCAGCCATTTTTTATGAGTGTGTTTGCCTTTGTTTATGTAGCTAACAATTTTTCGATATTTTGCGTCTATCCTATTATGTGCCTCTCTAAAAAGACATCTCTAAACATCTGAGTCTAATTGAATTTTCATACTCTTCAACACTGCCCTACAGAAGCAAAACATTACCGATATCTGAGACAACACAAAAATACATGCGTGATAGTTGCACTGTTCTTTTATTAAAAATACATAGATTCCTAACTTAAATAAAGCAATGCAAAAAATACGGCAACTGAAAATGAATACAGCAACTGCAGCAAATGAAATATAGCAACAGCAAGTGCAGCAACTGCAGAATCCGAAAACGTGGAGCGCAACACTGAGGTACTGGTGGCTATCTGGAAGTGGCCCTGGGTGCTCACACTGTACGTTACCCAGGGCCACTGCGAGGTGGCGCCACCAGTGTAGCGAGAAGTATCTTCGCTGGTGCGCTCCCCGGTTTGCATATGCTTTCTCCATAACTGTACGCGGCGACGAAAGTGTACTCAGTCTTGCATTAGTGCATACATTGTGTGCATTTATCACATTTCTCTGAAAAGGACGGCGCCATATCATGCCGTTTTGAACCCTTAAGCGATCATGGCAGTGGTCATGAAGTGCCAAGTCCAGACGTGAACACAGGCTTAAAAAACGCAACGAAAATATACGAGGACTTACGACTACCGTCCTTTGACGAGATTTGCACCAAAGCAAGCAGACACGATGCTATTATTTTGTTTCATTTTTTCGGGCTCACACTAAAAAACTTGTTGCAGTATTTTGGCATCGACGTACTGTTTAGTACTGCTTTCAAATAAAACGTTTTGAGGGAGCTACAGTTCATTTTCTTTAAAACCATGAATTGAATTAAGATTGTGTGAACGGCAGCCAACGTATTCAAAAAAGAGCCTTTAGACTACTAATAAATAATCTTTTGGCTGCACTACTCACTAAAGGTTAACATTCTGCCGTTTGATCAGGTTTGCTGCCATACTTCGCTTTACAGACACACAAAAAAATCAGAACAAGAAATTCGCACAAAAAACCGTACCTAATTAAGCCTAAATACTATAACAGAGTATGAAATATGCCCTTCTTTATCTGCCAAGCGTTACGCCAAGCCCGGCTATCTCTTGATTCATAGAAAAAAGTGTAACCCATTAATCAGAACTGATATTATCTATTCTCGTTTGGTCGCAAATATTCTTGATCAATGACGATTCTTCTCAAATAAACTGCCCTCTCAGAAGTATATACGATGTCTAATGCGATGCCGTTTGATTCACCGGCTCTAGAAGAAACACGTAAAATTGTTTGACCGGTTTCTCAACGCTTGTCTTTGCGACCGTCTATTTATCGAACAACTTATCTGAAAAAACATTGGAGTGGGTCAATATTGCGTTTCAATGTTCTTCGATGACTACTATGTCACTTTGAAATTCAAATAACCAGACAAAAGGTGAATGCGACCGAAATACAAGAATATTGACAGGCTGAAATACAGTTCAACTGGTATGTCCCAACTGCAATGTCACCGAAAAAAATTTTTGTAATTCGACTTTCTACTGAGTACAGCGCTTCCAGCATCTGCTATAGAGTAAGGCTATTTTAAATATGTTTTTGTATTGCATTCGAAAGAGACACACTGGTACCCTGTCCTCCTTTCTGTACAAATTACACTTGACAGGAAATTGCCAGCCCAGCTTCACGCGCCCGCATTAGGCCATTCTCCTTGCAATGGGAAACAGCTGCGTATAAGATATACCAAGATGGTTCTTCACGTGGGAGTAAACGTCTTCACAGTACAAGCAGACTCTTCTCACTGGCATTTTTGCTATTGTTTGCGTCACGTATGTCATCTCTAAACTTCGAAAAAAAGCGGCCGGCAGTGCCACAGACGTGGCGTTGAGAGAACTAGACAAACACTTGCGCTTAAACGGCACAAGGGGCAAAGCACAGGTGTTTATGTAGGTCCCGCCCCGTCCAGTCTGTTCCGCTGCCGCTTTGTTTTTTCGGAGTTATGCGACAACCGATGCAAGTTTCAGCTTATCTTTGAACGCACTGGCCCTCTTTTGTTACGTCAGGACTGGAGAATCAGAAAATAATGATACACAACAATTGCCATAAGTTGGAAGGAGTGCTACTTTTTAAACTGAACGCTGAAGTAAATGCCATATTTTGTGTCCGCAAAGGTTATCAAAGGAGAAAAACTAAACAACCATTTTTTTTTCATCTTTCAGAAATGCTTTAGGGGAATGTGCGTAAGTCAATATAGGCTGCCAACTAACACAAGAAGGCCATGGTATTCTAGGCAATAACTGCCACAGTGGACGTACGCAAAGACAAAGTATTGCACTTATCGTCGAAAACTTCTCGAAAATAAACAAAATGGCTGAATGCTTGTGTCCATGTCAGATTCCTGTCTTCCTCTTGTACCCAAGTCCTATCTGGGGGGCTTGGAACACATCTGAAACAAACTTGCGGGTGCCTTCTCTTACGCACCTTGGATTAAGCCTGACAACTGTTCCAACCATTGGCTGGCTCTTCGGTTTCTACTTGAAATTAAACCAACGGCTAAGCGTTATCTACCTTCAAGATCTGCAACTTCTGCTCGCGCAGCGCCCCCAATCAGAGCGCTTTTCTAGCCAGCAGAAAGGGGCTGCATTATTCTTACGACTTCAATTGCCTGTAACTTTTGTTTCATCCCTTCGTGCCTTTATGGGTTAAAAAAAGCGAAGGCTTTATTGGTGATTGCAGCTGTGCACGCGCAACTGCTCTCTCAGAAAGGAGTAGTGTGAGCAAGCATGCCACGTTACGTAGTGCGTATACACAGAACCAGTTATACCTCATTTTGCATGTTCGATTAGTGCCGAAATCTGTGTTCTCCAGCGCCTTTAAAAGTAGTTACTTGCGCAAAGAAAACTCCTAGTTGAAGTGGCAGTACTTTCTGTAATTTTAGCTGTAACTTTTAAGAAGTTATTACCCTTTTATGTATCGTATTTGTTTGTTAATGATTCTAAAAAACTCCCATTTTTTGTCCAACTTCAAAAAGCCACCATTCCGCACGTGTTACCAAGACAGATGAAGAATATTGCACACAGGATAATTCGTTCCCATTAGCGAACGCGATATACACTGTGGCACACAGCGGTGCTCGCGCCAATATTGCGGGCATCCTTCAAATTAACACATTACCGCCTTTTCTTATTTATGCCACTTGTACAGCCGTTACGTAACATGCTTGGTGGAGCGTGCGGTGTCATCCTTATTCTAGCTACAGCTTCCCACCATCCCTGCCTAAACACGACGTCGAGGGTACTCGGGCTTTATCGTGCAGCTCCAGAACTGCAGCGGCCTGCACTCAACACCGTCGCCAGCCTCGTGTCCCCAGCCCGCGGCCAGCCCCGCAAGGCCAGCGATGACCAGTTAAAACAAGACCAGGCAGCTGAATGCGCCTCTTCCCAGCCCTTCGGTCCGACGTCGTTCTAAGTACATTATACGCTTCGTCGCCTCCTTGAGGACATCGCTGTTGCACGACAAGGGGCCATTCATGAGATCAGCGTCGTTAGTAACGTACTCTCATCGCATCGCTAGCGTGAATCCCTACTCATCACTTCAGCGCCGTCCCGTCCTAGATTCAATTCAATTCAATTCAATTCAATTCGTTTTATTCACCAGATAATACGGGTTGGCTGCCTGGGCTAAAAGCTGCGGGAACAGCTTGACGGGGGCCCAGACAGCCAGTACAAGGCAGCAAAAAAAAAAAAGATACATCAGTCAGCACTGCGCGTGCAATTGGCAATTGCATGCATGTTATAGATAGGATAAATGTAAAAACGCTACAAGCACGTATGCCATTGTAACAACAAAAAGCGACTTCAGATGAGAAAAGAAATAGCAATTGAAATGCATAAGCAAAATACACAGCCATGTACAATAGTGAAAGAAGTACAAAAAACAAGAAAACTTTGTAAGCATTAAAACTACATATTCACAAACATTTCCCGTAGTTCCCTTAACGAAGGATTGCATAGTGTTCCAAATTTATTCAAAATATAAGGCAGGTTATGTTGCAACATTTGATTTTTGTAGTCTGTGCGAAAACAAAGAATTGGCCAAATATCATTGTTTCGCGTGTTAACAGGATGGTTGTTCGCGTGTTAACAGATGGTGTTCTCGACCGGAGGAATATGGCTCGAGAAGATGTGGACAACTGTGTGCAGCACCATGCTCACCCATTTGCGATGACGCACCCAGGAGCACACGCTGCCCCCAAGCCAAGATAGCTGCCACCGAATAAATTCATCCTGTCATTGTCTAAAATCTTTAGTGTCATTTGTCCAGTCGCAATGTAACATTACTTTCGCTGGGACATTAGCGCCGATGACCTCACTGTTGAGCCTTGGCAGCTTTACAGCGGACCTTCATCTACCATAGACAACAATGTTCAAGGTTACAACATGTACATGCATGTTGAAAATTGAAAGTTCTCATACTAAGGTTATTGGAATTGATAGCCCTTGAAAAACTACATCGTTGCTTGGCCATGCACGTTAGAAGACGACCACCTTTGAACGCTCCTATTTGCAGCGGTACAATCTAGCTTTTTGTGGTTTGGCCTAGCAACGCGTTGTCTTGCTCGGGAACTATTCATACCCTCTGAGACCCAAATAAAAATTCGCCCTCCGGCAGAACGATGTTGCTTAGGAAAGCTCGTTTTTAGGGTGCGCCGGAGCATTTACTTGGCTTAGAAAACCAACCTTTATATTTTTCGATAAAAGGTGCTTTAGAATTGATTGCTTGACTCGGTATTCCTTCAGGCGTGGTACTTGCTGGAAATAGTGCCCACAACACGCGTGTACGCGCTACTTTTTCGATATGTATTACGGTGCAAGTGGGGAAATAGCAGCATATTTAAGTTCCGATCACGGGCACTCTTAGTTAACAGGTTTCATACATCCGTCTTGAAAGGAGTGTCGTGAACACACAATCGTAAAACATTACGGCATATTGGGCACAACAATGTTCTTATTATTAATAATTCTTGTTTTTACTGATGCTCTTAGTTTGAAAACCCCCTTAGTTAAACCAGTCCTTAAGAGAGGGGTGCACAAGAACACAAAAATATATTGGCCTATCTCATTTACACCTAGTATCGGCTGAATATTAGAGAAAGAATAGTTGAAAACGGTTATAACCTTCGTAAATGCGCATGGCGCGCTTTCTACACATATGTTTTTATTCATGGCCATGGTACACAAGTACTACTCGGCGATTTTTTTCGACCTTCTGATTTATTTTCTTGAGAAAATGAAAGTTGTATGGGCTGTTCTAGTAGATTTTAGTAAAGGGGTAGACAGCGTTTGTCACCCGCTTCTGCTTACTAAACTGCCAAAGTTAGTGTTTCGCGGTTTATCAGACGGCAGTGTTCTTCCGTTTGAAGGTTTTGAAGATAATTTACACCTTTAGTGTCCCCGGTTCCCCAGGCGTGAATGCTGAGCCCTTTATTATTTAACTTATATGCAAATCGACCTGGTTATCACGTGCGCGGTTCATTATAGCAATACGCAGATGACAGTGGTAATGCATATGTGGCCCCTTCTTACCTAGACGCGATGCCCACATTACAAGTGGCTCTTAGGGAAGCGGTGGGTTGGTTCTAGGCAAAGCTTATTTCTGTGGACTCTGCTAAAGCTTGTTTGATTTGTTTCCAGAACCCCTCCAGAACCTAAATCTCAATCGCTCTCTGTTCCTGCACAACTCCAATTGCTCTTTTTGTACTTGCTGCCCTTGGCATATAAGCCTTCCATTTAATATCTTGGTATAATTTTGATACTCCCTTATCCTGGAATACTCACTTGTAAACATTTGTCGAAAAACTGGGTCTGCTTCTTGTGTGTTGTACAAAATTGGATACGTTATGCCCTTGTCTGTTCGTAAAACTGTCGTACATGCTTTGGTTTTCAGCTTACTTCGATACTGCATCCCAGTGTTTAGAAGGACTTGTAGGGCCAGTTGGCGCATATTACGCATTTTGGCGCATACTATTCTCTAATTAAATATAATCAATTCGATTCCCCGCTCTCTGTTAACTACCCCAAACTACGATGACAATTTTGAGCAAAACTTTCATTCGAGTAAAACTATACGTTTACAAAACTTCGATTTTTGGTTGAGCGAAACTATTGAATAAAATATTTATGGACAAATTATTGTAAACCCTTGTATATCCCTATGCATAATCCCTGGCCATAAGATCCTCACTTGATTCCCCGTTGTTACACAAGGTATGGACGTAGTGCTAGAAGCTACTATCTTCGTGTAGCGTTGACCGACCTTAATGACAATTCTTCTAGCATAAATTCAAATTATAAACAATTTTGATAAATGAATAATCATGCTGGGAACCTACACTGTGTGTGTGTGCAATGTATCTTTATGAACATTTCGATTGCCCAAATTTGTGACTCACCTATGTTGCTTTTATTTGGACATGTATTTTTTATTCCTGTTGTTGCTATTGTCTTTGATTTGTGATGACTACCAGGCTCCGCCACTGAAGCCCTATACAGATTTAGCAGACGTGAATTTATGTCATTTTTTTATAATAAATACACGATATCACCATCCTCAACGCTGTTTTTTTCTCATTTGCACAGTTCCGTTTTTTGTAGCTATCAACATCTCGCCTTCGCAGATGTTTCCGCCACGTTTAATATTTGCCAATTTTATCTTCTGCAGCAAAAAAAGTTGTTCTTTTTTGTGTTTGATGTAACTGTCGCAGAAAACGCGCGAAAACGATTGAATCTCTGAACTTCTTCAGGTGAGGCACCGTTTTGGCTTGTGTGCTCGTTTGCTGTTCCTGCATTTTCTTTTTTGTGCCATGAACAGCCCATTCCTCACAGTGTTAAGGTGAACGACTTCTACATACAAAAATCCTGCGCGACTTTTTTATTACCAATCTGTTGAATGGTTGCAGTGCTATAAGGAAGACGGCACAATACATCAATACGTACTTACGAAACCACCTAAATATATTTTTTGCTGCTTCGCTAAATGACTCAAACTGGCGTTCTCACTAACCAGTTTACTGTCACTGACCACCCAAGCTCGTCGGATGACGCGCCACTTTCATATCGATCATGAGAGTGAGTGCAGTTTTATTCCGCGGCAAAGACGCCCTACCTATATCGGCCTTTCGGCCTCTGACAATGCTTCAGCTAAGCCTTACCACAATGCAAAGGGAGGTCTGTTTTGTTGAGAAAACGTATGCATTATTTCGTATGGAGACCAAGCAGTCTACTTTTGGTACTGTACTGCAGTGTATATTGCAGTGTAACCAATGAGAAAATGATTCCATAACCAATGAGAAAATGATTCCGGTATAGCGTAGAAATTCAAAGTTCAAAAGTGAACAACTTCAGGTACGCACTCATGTGGATCCATTGGCAGATTCAACTCCTTCATAGCGTGCCATAAAGATGAACAAGTCGCCGCGCGCCGTGGTGCCTCAGTAGCTGAGACGCTGTGTTACTGAGACCCTGGCCTGGATTCGATCCCAACCACGGTTGGCGCTTTTCTGACGGAGGCAAAACGCAAAAACGCCTGTGGGCCCAGATTTTGGCGCACGTCAAAAATCCTCAGATGGCCAAAATTAATCCGGAGGCCACCACTACAGCGCGCCTCGTAGCGCAGCTGTTGTCCCCCCGCATTAACGCCACAATCAATCCGTCAATTACCATTTTGCCAAGAAACGGGTCTGACAAAGGCTTCTTAGAGATGACGATTTCTCCTCAGAAGGTTTTTCGTCATTGCCTCATGGAGGCATAACATTTTACGCGTTATACTCACGTTCGCTAAGACTGAACGGTTGGGATGTATGCGTCCATAGGAATAGCCAGCAGCCTTTACAATTTATTTACTGAAACTGAAAATTCCTGCGCCATCGTATACCAGCTTCATGTTTTGAATAAAAGCTGACAAATGTTGCCACTACTCAATGGAGGATAAAACTTTGATTGAGGATTTTGTTATAGACTGGGCGTACAAAGGATTCGACTTTCCCAATACCGTTATAAGGGCGGTTGCCGAAACAAACAGGGTGGAAAAAGAAACACAGGCCAGAATACACCTGCAAGTAAATGTGGACCGTAAGCGCCTATAAAAAGTTTCCTATATAGAACAACCTTCCTGCAATGTCAAGAAAGTTGACACAGGCTATTCTACAAGTTATTTTTTGCTGCTGTTCGCTTCCAAACATCGGGGCCAAGACCACAAATCGCAAAGCCAAGCCACTGCGCTAATCACCACAAACCATATGAACAATGCGCACAAACAATGCAGTCTAATGCATTACGTTCTGCTGCAATAGAATGCCTAAAGGGTAGAAGGGAAGCTGCATTGATGTTCGTCTTAAGTAACATGAAACGTCTCTGGAGTCATGGAGAGGAAAAAACTTGGCCGTTCGTTGCGGAGTGTGCATATTTTCTTCCAGTATGAGTGGTGCAATATTTTTCTTAGGGGAACCAGACAATGGAAAAGAACCGATTGAGCCCACAGATTGCACCACACGGTAATTATCACTGCCTCGCTCAACCTTACCAACAGCTATTAGGAAAGAGGTGGCATACTTTAAAAAACACTGCTGTTAGGATCGTGTGATGAATTGGTGCCTTTGTCTCTACTATTTCTTAAGGGTCGCGCGTGAATCATGGGGTTGGTTCTGACACTTGTGTGTCAGTGAACACTGTTGCAGAAAATGTGTTCGCGCGTTTTCTATCCTTCTGTGTACGCATCTTTGGAGGCTGGGTTTAGCGATTATCAAATATGTCTACTAGCAGGGTCAGCCCTGTATTTTTTAGCTCTTTTTTGTCCAGTGCTAAGATGATGCTGACGTTTTGTAGGCTATAAAAGATCAACTGTGAGAAGCGTGCGGCGTCATGACCATTTTGCTTTTTAAAACTGGCTCGCGTTTTGTAGAACAATTGCAAGCGTCTCCCGTAACAAGAGGATTCCTTATTTTCTGTAAAAACACAGAACATTGAGGAACTAGACATGTACAGTCTCAATCAATGTTAATGTGCATGAGCAGGAAAAAAAATCGGTCGCTTTCACTATTCATATGCGAAGAATGGCAACAGCGGAGCTGGTGGTCTCCACTAGCTTAACGTTGGCTTTTCTTAGGTCTGCCCTTCTCATCAGTAGATAGGACGCTGGTTACTCAGAGAGCACGCCGCCTCTCTCAACTACGATAACCCCTGTACGTCCGAGCGCACGCCATCACTAGGCACAGCCAATCCCCGACGTGCGCCTTCCCACCCGAACATCTGTTCAATTCCACTCAGCTATAGCCCAAAGCCAAAGCCAGCTATGTGAACAAAAGTAAATCCTGAGTGCCCTGAATGCGATGAAATCGCAATCGAATAGACGGTGGCTTTAAATTGCGAAGGATCATGTTCGATTCAGACCAGGAAACCGTCACTTCTTGAGGCGCACCCTCCCAGCACCTGCTCCTGGGCTCCTTACATTCACGCTAACTTCCCCTTACTCTTCTTCCCTACCCTGTTTCCCTCCCCACTTCCCTGCACCGAGTTTTGAGCAACTCCAGCAACGGATTAAACTCAACCTTAACCAGCTCTGCTGGGAAAATCAAGCAGGCGTGCCTTGGTAAAGCATCGCTTTGCTTGGCAAGGGAAACATCAGGACAGCTTCTTTCTCTCTATTAGCTGTTTCCTGAGCGGCTGCCCCTCTCTTCTAGCACGTCGAAGCTTCCCGTTTTTGTTTCTACGCATCAACAAATAGGTAGCGGTGACACCTAACAGGTTGCAATACTCTGTTACTGATATGAGGCAGTGATGCGCACACATTATCGCCAAGATAATTCTCCAAATGCAGAGAAAAGGTGACCTGTAAGAAGATGCTACAAAGGGGCGAAGATAGTAAAATACTTATCTTCGCACTTTCCGAATCGGCAGCTCTGAAATTTGAAAAGTCCACTGGTAAAAGCAACCACAAGTGCCTTCAAGTTTATCGCACTGTACTCCATCTACTGAAGCAAAATTTTGAAAAGAGCGACTTTCAATTCATCTTTAAACAAACGTTTCAAGAGAAAGGCAGAAAAGAACACACCTTAACTTGTATTTAATTGTTTACGTCACGACAACCAGGTCCAAGAACCTCATAGACGCAGTGTAGGACACTGAGAGTCAACCATGCAGTTGTCCGACGTATTTGTCAAAGACTGTGGGGCATAACGCACGCCCCGAGCATCACGCATGCTGACGACCGAGCAAATGACCTGATAACACATTTTATACACGAGAAAGCTAAGTTTGTTTTTGTTGGACAGGTTAAACCTGATGCCCTCAACCCTCCTCGCGGACACCCAATCTAAACACACCGATTGTACCTCCAACCATGATCTGAAACGCGACAACTAAGCCTGCATGTAGCGATGCCATGACAAAATGCAAGGCTGACAAAACTTATGGACGTTCTGAATCGTTTGCATTGAATTTATCATATTTACGAGGCATGAACGACGCACATTTTTCTAATGCACTTTCACGTAGACGAGTTCAGATGAAGGCATAAAAACTGAGGAAAACTTGGTAGTCACGATGCTGCGTGGGAATAACACAGATCCATTCACAAAAAGGGGGTAAGCTGAGACATCGGAAGCGCCACTGCGACGGAAAGCCAATTGAAATCTCACCTCCACTAACACCAAAAGGCAGGGTAAAAGATGTAGGGAACAATTTTGACCTCAGCCTTACTAAAAGATCCGCTCGAAATGCCTTTAATAGAAACGCTGCCGGAAACGCAACTCATCAATCCCCATCACCTAAAGGCCTTTAGAATTTAATAGCTCTACTCCTAGTGCGCCGGCACGGCTTCTGTATTGGACGGTGTCACGAGACACAAATGTACGCGTTATTGCGTTTCCCTGCAACAAAAAGATGTGTACAACCTCTACGAATCTTTAAATACCTCACTCAGATTTTTTAGCCGAAGCAACAATTCAGCCAAGCGCGTTCTCAGCCTGTCCACTAAAACCTAATTGCAGAACAAGCCTCTAAGTGAGTTGGCTGATATCTCTAATACCTAAAGGAACGCTACTCTAAGACAAAATGTAACCAAGTGTTGAGCCGGGCTGAGCATTTGTAAGGTAAAAAAAAATTAATGTTCTTGCATCGTCAGCTGGCTTTCTGCAGTTGTAATTTATTGAACCCGCATCTCCTCAAATGTTTTCCTCTGGCACCTCTTCCGGGAGGATTACCTTAATGCATTGTAATTATTTACCAACATTTCAAAGAAAATTTGCTTTACTATATTATATCATCAAGCGGACCCTTTGGCTACCGACTTAAAGATTGTTGAGGTTTTTAGTTTTTAAAAAAACCATAACGAGCGGACCGTGCGATCGAAAAACGTAGAAGTAACGTTAATCCTACATTGTGATTTCAAGAAAGTGCTTCCTATGGCATTCTTCCTCCAGTAGTGTCTGAGAAAAATTGATAAACTGGTATGTTACTTAAACATTTCAAACCCTAGCCCTAAATCAATCCATTGCTTGCTATACGAAGTGGCGGCGGGATGATTCCTTAACAGGCTTTGGTGACTCCGAAATGGTTTATAGCAATCTCAACACTGGTGATAACTTATACATGTGCGCAACGGTTCCCGTAAACAAACCTTGGGGGGGGGGGGAAGGGGGGGGCGGGGCTTCAATAGGGTGAGCTGATATTGCGTCACTGTTTTTGTTTCACTACATACCGAGCGTGAAATTTCTCAGTGGTCATTAGCCGACAACGCACTCACAACTAGTAATGGCCCAGCGTCATCGATACGATAACGCCCGTTCACGTGTCTATGTGTATTAAGTAGATAGTTCGCACACAGATCAAGCAGTATTGGACACGTGTTCCTGTTGGACGCCACTTAGGCAAGTACGCTCCGCGTGTGAGCCCGAAAATAGCGGATACTTTGACTCAAAATAACAAAAAAACACTACGCTTCCCTTCACAGTACCTCACTCAGGAAACGAGCTGTCCTACAACGACGATAACAGTCTCTCGAGAAATGAATGACCGTCAGCTGATTCTAGAAACGCAGTCCGATTCATTATGTAATCGCCACCGGAAGATACAGGCGCAAATGCAAGAACGATCGTTCGCGTGTGAGGTGTTTATTGGACAAAATATCAGCGCGCTGTGCCATCCCCTAGTCAGAAAAGCATTACCGCGTAAATGTATTTCATTGACAAATGCACAAGCACTTTCATGCTGGGATCTAGCGGAAATGAAACACAGCTCTAATAGCTGACTGAATAATGGAATAGCCTCGCCGTGTTTCCCCACCAACGGTAGCTATGTTCTGTCTAGTAATCAATACGGGCTCTTGCTCGCACAAATGGCGACACCTGATATAAACAGTTCCTATTCTGATAAGAAAACCACATTACTACAGGTTCTGTACACACGTCAGGAGCACAAAACACCGTACAAATGAACACCTTGATTGACATATAATGTCACCATATGAAACGAAAAGTACTTCCAGAAAACGTTTTCTTATATTCCCACTGTATCTGCCGAACGGCATTTCTTCTGCGAACTAATTTCCGCAATACTCTTTAGGGTAACTGCGCTTAAAGGTGTTGTGCTGCCAAATTTTAATTCTGTAAAAAGCCTGCTGTAGGCTTCCTCTGTATGCAAGGACCATCAACACAAAGTGCTGGGTACAGCAAGCGCTTAATATATACTTTAATTCGCTTCTAAAAAGTACCTAAAAGCTCTTCTGAAGATCGGTACCCATCGCTAGCGCCACTAACCATGACGCCAGTGAATTGCCAGAATAACAAAGTTTGTGACGTCATACCACGTTAGCGACTCGAGCGACGTCAACGTGAACTGCAGTTATCACAGTTTGTTTGGTCGCTTGGTCGTATCAGACAAACTAGGCCGACACGACGGCGGCGACGACGCGATATGGTGGCCCTTCTAGCCACCATAGACGCGACGCCGACGAGTCGCCAAACCATCGGCAAACTGCGGAATTGCAGACCACGTTGTCACACTACGCCGACTGCGACACAAACACGTCGGCCGATGGAAAGTCGCCGTAGTGTGACTGACTCGCCGACCGAAGACGCAAACAAAACCGTTCGCCTGACTGGTCGCCCGACGCGTCGTCGGGAATCGACCGAGAAGCGAAAACTGCTCCCCGACAACATTCGTTCCGCAATGAACGCGGCTCTATTTTGTTAGTTTCTGGAGGGTAATAAACTCAGTAAGGTCCACGAAGCCCATACAACTCAACACTAGCGCTAATGCGATCCGTATTTTGGCATTAGACGCTTCGGCCGTGCTCTTCGGCGACGCCGCTACCCCGGAATGCGTGTGCGATCGGCTCGCCTGTAGAAAATATAAGGTCAGTTTCGTGCAGAACAAGAGTTACGTAGGGTAATTTGGGTAATAAGAGATCAGTATCGGCAAAGGTTTTTAACGTAAAACGTAAAACCATAGTACGGCAAACACTATCCCTACAGTGCTAAATCGTAGTCGCAGCCTGGCACACTTATTTTTGAGAGCGCTTTCGCGAAGGAGCAGATTTGATGGCGATAAGCTATTGCGGGGGCTTCGCGGAACCTTGCTGCGCAGGCGCTATTTAAGAAATTTGAGTTTACAAGCCGGGCATTCTGTAAACTAGCTAGTAAACATCGACGTACGACTCCAAGGATGGGCCTCCATCTAGTACACCGGCTGTTTCGCGGCGCGGAATCATTTGTGCGGTGGCTCAGTGGTCTCGCGCGTCGCGCCCGCTCGGTCAACGTTGCGGGTTCAATTTGCGACGGGGGCAGGCTTTTTTTTTAGCGTTTTTTTAAGGGGCATGGTTTGCATATCCAATTGCATTTCCATGGTTTGCATATCCATGGTTTTCGTTTGTCTGCATTCGACGATGCAGACAAAGAGTCCCGGTCGGAGCTGTCGCGGCTTGACATGACGAGTCAGCGTGTTTATTTCCATGGTGAAGCACGTGTGTGCGGGAGCAGACGCCACAGTGAAGTCGCAGCGCACCGCAGTGCCGCATGGTATACACACGTGGCAGAGCGTCCTCGCAACACCGTGACGTCACTGCTTGAATCGGCGCCCAGAAACCGAAACCGAATCCTGTTCACATGAATCGTGCGATAATAATTTTTTTACTCAGAATATCTGCATGTGAGAGCATGTATTATGCTTTTTAACGAAGTATAAAACGTTTGCAACAAAGAATGCACAAGCAGCAAATTTCGTGGCACAACACCTTTAAGCAATGCTATAATCGCTCCCTTGTCATTTTTCAGTGCTGCCATTACTGAGCCAAACATACAATAAATTTTTGCGCGCATGTAAACCAGCTCGTGGTTAGGCAGCAGAACTGCACGGAATAATCGAACATCAACGGCAGTCCCCATGCCAAGGTCTTCTCAGGGAGCTGCTTTGCACTTTGTTGTAAATATAAATGGTCGACGCAGCACTCACGAATAACAATGAACATTCACTTGTTAGTCCGACATTGAATTTATAAAATCGCAGTTGCAATTATATGCCGGAACAACAATGACCCCCGGCGGCCTCACAAACTAAAATGTTTGGAAACAAGACTGCAGCTTGGTTAATAAAAAAAATTCAGAACAAGTCAATGCTTAAACCCATCGAAGTCTCTCGTTCCTCTTTAGATTTTTGTCTACAACCTTTTTTTACAATTCTGGCGATTTTGTTAATTTAAACTGTTTGCACACCTTGCATTCACATTTGTTCTGCTAGAAATGCACATTGATGGAAAGTTAATTAGTAGTTAGCGGTTAACTGCTCGTTTCCACCGTTCAAGCAAACTGTTGAAGATAAATGAGCTTTGTGACCTACTGACATGCACCTTATGGACAAAGAAGCACTGTTGATGGCCTACTGTCTTCTTTTTTTCTTTCAAGTGACCTAATGAAACACCTATGACCAGCCCCCTTCATCCCATTTTATGCCACAGAAACACCGAAAGCGCCGATATTGGCTGGATACGGGAAAAAGT